>NC_137226.1:5590112-5805112 GCF_949987685.1 Ammodytes marinus
GTCTGATCACACCACACACACTCCCATCAACCTTTGCAAATCTGTGCGTCTGAGTAGCTGAGGTCAGAGTTGCACTATAGACTGAGACTATACCTGACTCCTTCCTAGAGGGTGGACGGCCTCTGTGTAATCATCAATAATGAATGTCGCCAGCAGCTAAACACCCTGTTATGTTATTCACCATCCTCACGGTTCTGACACGCTCATCCACACACACACACACACAGACACACACACACACACACACACACACACACACACACACACACACACACACACACACACACACACACACACACACACACACACACACACACACACTCTACGACGATGTTCTGCTGTCGGCTCTTAATGCACTATTTAAGACGTGGATCTAATAGTGCACTCTCACTCCAGCTTCAACTGGGGGGGATACAAAAAGTATATTTTTATCTTTCACTGCATCTTTCTCAACACAATGACTGATTGTGTTTCTGACCAAGATTCAGAAACTTTAAAAGCACAGACTTGATGCACCAGTGACAGTACAGACCTGAACAAACACTTTGGGAATTGGCCAGACATCCTGGATCCAAATGCAATACTGTGTCTTCGTCAACATAAAAATGACAATGATATTGTATTATAATTAGACCAAATCAGTTCAACAAAGAGAGATAAACAGATGCTAAATATGTGATGTTCCAATTTTGATGTCGTACACTAAACACTTAAAAGCTTGTCGTTCGAGCCAGATTTGAACCAGCGACACAGAATTGGCTCACATCAAGTCTCTACAGATGCCATCACTCAAACCTCAACATTATTGCCAAGAATCTTGAACACTGGCTAGGCCACCCTGTAGAGACGCTACAGGTTGAGTTCATCGCTGCTGCAGGTCTGTCTACCTGTCTGTATGTGGAGGTTTGCCACTGCCAACGTTCACATGCAGTGGACTGCCATATGATGCCTAAACCATTCTTTGCACATCAAACATCACAGTTAAAATGTCACTCCTTTGAGCCGGATTTGAACCAGCGACCTAAGGATGCCTGGTATCCCCACTACAGTCCTCAGCTCTAATTAATGTTGTGACCTTACCTAACAAATAATACCATCAGTCCATAACTTGACTTAAGAGTCAGTGAAGTGTGAAAAAAGAAGCTCTGATATTTGATTGTTCCTTTGTATCAAGCAGTACTTTAGTAGGGTTTAGTGACGAGTGAAAACATTAGAACAGATATAAAAGACTGTAGGGTTGTTGCAAGTCACTGTATTTCTAGGGGGATAAGGTCAAACGCCTAAGCTTATCCCAATTAAATTGTTGACAAACTTTTTAGGGATTTTTTTGTAAGATAAATATTGGAGTGGACAGCGCGAGCAGCAGAGCTTTGGATGTTGGTTGACAGGCACATGAGAGTTGGCAGAGCTTGCGTGGCTTGGCGGGAGAACAGGCTACATATCACTTGTGTTTGTCAGTGTGTGATGCTCTCACTGGCAGAGAGTTGACCAATATGTCCACACAACATGCAGAAACACGCACAGGCAAGTACGACCCCGCCAGAGGTGTCCCTAGCTGTTTGAGCAAGGCCTTGTACCTCCCAGAGCTCATTTCTGCCGAGCGGACCCCAGGAACAGGGAGTGGATAGAGGAGAGAAGATGCGGGGACATGTTCACTCTCTGCTGTCCTTGTTTCTCTGTCAGAGAGTCTATGGCTTCTGAACGTGACCTGAGCCTCCAATGCCCAATAGACCGATACCACTTTTAAGGTTTCTGAACCAAAGTCAAACACAGAGTGGAAAACAGCCAGAAGGCACTTACTGATCATTTAAGCCCTCCCGTTCAAAGAAAACCTCTTCACTGCTAAAAAAGGGTGGGTGGCTTTGCTTTAAAATCACCTAAATGTTGATTTCATTCTCATGGTGTTTCTTCTTCATTGAGCGGTGAGGAAGTTATGAGTGAAATTGCATTTATGTGCTGCATTTTGAGTAGTAAAATGTATCTATTTACACATGTGGGTAATCTACCAGGATAGTTTCTAGCTATAATCCGATTAATCAACATAATTGGCCCATAATTGGCTCTCATCAAGTCTCTACAGATGCCATCACTCAAACCTCAACATTATTGCCAAGCATCTCGAACACGGGCTCGCCGACCCTGCAGAGACGCTAAAGGTTGAGTTAATTCGATGCTGCAGGTCTGTCTCCCTGTCTGTATGTGGAGGTTTGCCACTGCAGTGAAGTGCATACTTTATGTATTCATGTAAATCATGCTATTATCGAGTAAATAGGTCATATTAAGCCTAAACCATTCTTTGCACATCCCGGACACCAAACATCACAGTTAAAATTCACTCCTTCGAGCCGGATTTGAACCAGCGACCTAAGGATGCCTGGTATTCCAACTACAGTCCTCCGCTCTACCAACTGAGCTATCGAAGGGAGTTAACAGCTGTTTTAAAAAGAAAGAATTCAACTCATTGTCCAAGCACAGAACAATGACAACAAAGGACATGTCAATTGGTGTTTTTTTTCCGTCTGTAGCCCCTCCACTACTAAAAGCCTCTAATTTGGAATGAAGTCAAGTCAGATACCCATATATAATATGTTGAGAGTGGTTTTCTAGTACCAGTTAATAGTTCCTATGTATTTCAGAAACGTTTCTATTGTATGTCGAACCATAATCCACCTTGACTGAAATCACAAGAGTCTTCAACTCAGGTGTGAGTCGATTGTCCTTAGATGTTAGAGGGTGTGAGTCTATAGTCTTTTCAAAGTCTTTTAAGAGTCCTCTAGTGTGTGGTAGGCATAACACCCTCCAGTTAGTTACAGTGTATTTCAGAAATGTTTCTATTCGAACCATAATCCAACTTGATTGTTCTTTGTGTTCCTATCACGCCATACCTCACAGTTAAAAGCCACTCCTTTGAGCCGGATTTGAACCAGCGACCTAAGGATGCCTAGTATTTCCACTACAGTCCTCCCTCCATCTAAAGATCTGAAAAATGTTCTATTGTAGCTAAACAATACATTATTGCTGCCTTAATGTATTAACACAAAGTTTAACTTGGTCATCTAATGAAGTTGACGTGCAGTGATAAGCTAGATAGACCTGTTGAACTGTGAAAATATACTGTCAAGATTGTTGACTGATTCAGATTGCAGAGAGTATATTAACCCAGTTTCAGTTTGACCTTTGGGCAAGTTACTCAAAGAATTAATGGGCCTACTTCTCATATAATCTGTTGCCGGTGACGTTATCTGTCATTGTCAAGCGTTGGCTTGCGCCAGCTAAAAATAACCTGCCTCCCACCTGAATGTTTTGTACATCTCTTCTGCTAATAAAACAAGCAAACAGAAGAAGAGAGAAGAAAGTGATTTGTCATCCCCAGACGTTGGTGAATCTTGGTATTTCTTTATCCGGAAACATTTTCAAAAGCACAAACCTTTTTGTCCTTTTTTTGGCCTTGACAGCTGTTGACTTCCCAGTCCAAAAAAATAAAACACACATTTGCCTTTGATGCACGTGTGTGTGTGTGTGTGTGTGTGTGTGTCTGTGAGAGTGAATTAACCGCGTGTTTGTCTGGGGAGGTGTGCTACTCATGTCAAACAAAAGGAAACATGCACTCGTCACTGTGTTGATCAGTAGAACAATCTAACCTTGAGCGAACTAAAGCATCTTCCTGTGCACTGGAGCGCACTGCAAAACAAAGCAAACACAATCGAGGAGGCGAGAGAGGATTCTAGATTCAAGATATGTGTATCGTCATATGTGCAGAAACCAAGAGGTTGATTCATTAATTGAAATTCTTGGTTAGAAAGTAAGGGAGGAAGGCAAGTAAACTAGTATTTTATCCAGTAGCCTGATAGGTATAAACTGGGAAAAAGAGGGAAAGAGCCTGAAGATTTCCGCGGTGGAAAAAATAGAGGTCTATCAAAACAACTGGGGGGAAACTTGACACTGCAAAATTTTCTCGTGTGTTTGCTGACATGCATTTTGTAGAATTTGGGGCGATAACATGGAAATCCAACAACCGCCTTGTTTTCTCCTTTTAATATTGTACGGTTGAAAGATTCTGGGGCATGGCAGGATCACAGCAGAAGCCCAGCGAAGCCGAGAAAAACAAGATAAACACGAGCTCTCTACTGAGAGATAATTTGCCGAAACGCATGTGAGAAAAAGCTGATTTGTCGGCTGCTCTTTGGTCCTCATGTGCCGTTTATTGTTTCGCTGATTCGCAACTGGCACGGTGCAATGTAAACTATGAAATAACTATGAGCTATTTGAAGTGTTGAACATCACATAAATGTGGATTGCTAGCACCGTGACTCAGAGCCTTTGGATTTGCTGCTACACCTGCTAGCACACCTGGGACAGCATCAGGGGTTGCCAGTTTGGAAGATACAATATGTACCTTTAATCAGAACATCTTTGGTTTGTAACAACAAAAACTTCTGTGAGAAGGGACAGAAAAACTAATTATTCAAATTTTACTTTTAATTCATCATAAAAGAAAACACCAAATGTTACAGCACCTGTCTGCCCTGCCACAAAGAAGCTGTATTACATTTCGTTCAGATTTGATTTATATCTGGCCACAGGAGACTATGTTCTTTTGTGCCGCTTTCTCTTCTAAATCTTTAATGCTTCTTTAATTGGATATGATTCACTCGGCTGACCTCCGATTCTGAGAATTTGCTGCCCAGATCTGTCTTGAGAGAGTGCTTCGGCGATTTAATATAGCACTTTCATAAAGTTGAGGAACTTGCGAGAGACAGACTATAAAAAGACAGGTCATAATTGGTGAAGCAGAAGCTGGGATATAATAATAAAAAAAAAAAAAAACAGGATATACCAGATTAATAGAAAGATGAGTTGACATGAAACAAGTGGTCAAATTGTCGAATCTGTGTATAATCTGTGTTGTTGGGCCCTAACATGTGACCATTGTGACAATTTTTCTGGGTTGGGATGTTTTGTTTTTTGTGCCCACTGAAAGGGATTGTTTGGCATTTGCTGCATTGCACCACGCACTTTAGGAAATAAAAACAGACCTGAATGAGATCTGATAGATTAAATCGTTCACTGCCTTTTATGAAACAATTTCTAAAACAGTACCCGTGTCAGTCGAGTCCTGGGCCTCAATATCAGATAAATTGCAGCGAGTTGCAATCTGTCCAATTCATTGCGTGGTGGCAATACCGTTTTAGATAAGAGCATAGTACACTACACTCTGTAGCTTAATATCATTATCTTTCAAATTGAATACTTGTAGTGCCGAGCTTATTTACGCCGCATGCAAATGATACCGTCTGTAATGACACCGACGCTTCCGATAGCTTTTTCCCCTCAATCAGCAGGTCAAATTTTGATAGTGTAGCAGACACTCTGCACATTCAATCCCCCATTCAACTGATGTGGCAAAGGATGGAACATTTTATTAAGGGCTTGGATAAACAGAATCAGAGCTCTGATGTCTGAGAGCATGCTGCCTAAGCAAGACTAAGCAGTTGTCTTGCTATTACCCAAAGCCACAGAGAGCAGCCGCCACACAGATTGGATCCCTGATGGAGGAGACCTCTCAGACTAAATTATATCTTGGATATAGCAGCGACAGGGTGGTCAGGCTGGAGGACGTTATCAAGTTTCGTGAAAAATATGGGTTTTTTGTAGGTATAAAATGTTTCTGCTTTTTCATGGTTGACTGAACCTTTTACCGACTCGCCTGAGAAGCGGTTCCAGACTTTTCTATCAGAAGGACTATTAGACCTTGTCCCAATCTTTTGACAAATACTGGTTTTGTTTTTTAAGATTAGATAGCTGTTGACTTTCTTTTCATGGGTTTACCTAGTCGGAAGCTTTGCCTGCAGCAAAAATGTATCTTAACCCTGTTGTGTGTTGTGATTCTTCCATTCAAGCCAGTATATTAATACATGCTTTCATTTATAAAAGACAGTGGATACTAATGAGACTGTTTTACTGTACTTTACTTAAAAGAGAATGACCTGAAAAAACTATTTACATTCACCACTAGAAAACTTCTCCGACAACCCTTTTGGGAATCATCCCAGCTTAATTCACCAGACTGTATGGATAAACAGAAGGTTTATATATACACATTTGTTTTCAAAAAGGATTGGAATTGACTGGTGGGCAGTTTGTTTGTGAGAAATAAGATGTGAGAGAGAGAACACTATCCCTAATCTCAGACTCAAATCCTGACAAAAATATGCAGTGAATTTTGCTTGTGAAGAAACCTGCGATCTCTTTAACTCTGAGATCATATTTGCCATGTTCCTATCCGTCTAAGTCCCTTCTGCTACCTTGGCTTTAGCATCCAAGACGAGCCAATTACTCATACAGCCCTAGTAATTAGCATGAGGTATGGTGAAGTGTAATGCTGCTAAGACTACAGAATGGTGACAGTGAAACTTGCTCTAATGAGACAGACCCTGGGGATTCTCTTCTCTCGTCTCGGGCCCCGCTGACTGCTCCGGTCCCTACGATGGATGGCGGGCGCTAATCGCTGCACCTGAAAATGTGTCATTTCCAAGCCTATCTTACAACAGCTGGGGCTGGACATTCATGAAGGGAATTTCCAAGGGAGTGCATGTTTGCAAAAGAGGATTTCCTTTTTCAAAATAATCATGATCACGCTTATTTTTCCGTGTCAATAAACACAGCGGCAGATATAGCAGCGACAGCATGCCAAATGTTAATGTAGTATACCTAAATGCACACTAATTGTTAAAATTGTTATTCCTGGCTGTGTGTTAGTGTGTGGGCAGTGCCACTGAGCAGGGAGGGATTTGGTCCATGGTTCTGGCCATGAATATTAAGGCTGAGGGTGTGTGCGTGTCCCTAAGCTGCTCTGTGAACCAAATCAAACACACCTCTCTGTCCTCAGTCTACAGGCAGTGCCTGAACCTGTAGTCACACAGGGATGGTGAGAGGTTGACAGGACAGCTCCAATGTCACACAAGGTCAGTTATTACTCTTTGTCAGGGTATGAGCTTTTAAACCATGGGGACTAAGTATAAGGAGTATTATTAAGAGTCTAGAAAAAACATTATACTTAAAATAGTAGCACTGACTCACAAGGGAGCACAGAAAAAAGAGCAATGCAGCTTCTTTATGTAGCATTTCATGTCCTTTAGATAGATGATTATCGAAGACTTTTGGCACAAAATAATAACGCAGAGTCGTCAAATGCATGTTTAATACCTTTTACAGAATTCTCGTTTTGATATGTGTCAGCTGGAAACATTAAAAAGTCATCTGGTGACAGTGTTGTGAGGAGAAAATCATCCAGCTTGTGGAGCTTACATTAGCTTAATTAGCTTGGTAGCTACGGCCTGGAAAACCTGCCAGCGACAGCTGTCATTTCAGATGCTCGGCGGCTAACCTCTGGCTGACAACAAGGTCCCATAATTTCACAAATTACTAAGAATTAAATTAGTAGTAACTGGAGAAGTATAGTGAAAGGTTGACAAGCAAGTTGCAACAGTGACTAGGTTGATCAAGGTTTAATGGTCAGTTCTATCACCATTTGGTGCTTGGCATTCAATTATACACACCTTGTAAGAGGGTGTAAAAACATAGCCTGGTTAGTGGCCCCTGCTCTGGCGTCGTTCAATCTATTAGGCCGAAATAATGTTTCCTGTTCGATGCGGAAAAAAATATATTGCACCTCCACTTTGAAGCAGCACAAGGCCCAAAAGCCTTCCTGCATTTACTATTTCCTTCAGGTCACAATGTAGTGGGGCTCAAGAGTTGTTCCTGATAAACACCTATAATTCTCATCTCTGTTCTGTTATTGTTGAAAAAGGAGAACTCTTTGTGGAGTTAAGGCTGAGTTTAAAATGATTGCCCGGGGTTTGCAGTTCCATTTACCTTTCCAGAGATAAGGGCAGAACATTTTCTGCTCAGTGGTGAACTATGGTTTGTGTAGTACACCGCTCCGTGCTTTCCAGCCAAGAAAGGATACCGAACATTTAGAGGAAAGATAGCTCTAGGAGCACTGTTTATAGAAGGACTTTAGGATTTGTGTTATCAGGTTCAAGTCAAAACACTGTAGGAAGAGTTAGGGAAAGGATTTCTCTGCCTGCTGGTTCAATGAGAAATTTGGGACAGATGAAAATAAGTCTAGTTTACTGCACTGATTCTGTACAGTCCCATGGCACATTCACAGCCATGACGTATCGTTCTATCCAAGTATGAGTTGATAATGTGACAATTCTGCAGCATTGAGGTGTGAGTATCAAGAATTTTGGTTTAATTTTCACAGTAAGAACTACCAATCAACACCTGCATTTATCAATCCCACAGCTGCTCAGAATGTGGTAAGTAGGACATGCACTGCACACTCACAAAGAAACATGTCCCAAAGAAACATCCCACAACTGATCGGCCGAGCAGAATGTTGGCTCTTTTGCCACACTGGACTTTTGGGGTGAAAGCACTGTGTGAATAAGATATACTGTACTTAAGTCTACTCCTTGACACAGCAGTGGAGGCAAGGTCCATTTTTCTTTTAACTCTCTTACTCACCAGTTTTTACTAACTCCAGTTTTCAACTTAAAAAGAGCTGTCACTTTCTGACAGTACCACATAACTAATGTATTCCTGGAAAGGCCAGTGGGCTGTGGCATGTCATGTTAGCGAGCGGGTTGAATGGAACACAGCACCATTAACATCACACCCCTGGGCAGTCAATGCTGTAATGATTTGGGGTGGTGAAGGTGAGGAAAGTCACCAATGCTCATGAATAGAAAAGTTGAACAAAATAATACACCACTGGGGCGCTAGCCCATCCCAGTCCTCAGAAGCAGCAGACCACAGGTTAGAATCCGGCCCGTGGACGTTCTCTGCATGTCATTCTCCTCTCTGCCCCATTTCATCTCTGTCTCTCCTTACAAAAAAACAAAGATGCAATGCCCAAAAAGACCTAGAGCAGACCTAGACATCACGGTGGGGCGACCCCAACCTGAATGGATTTGTCTTCTTTTGCCGTTCCCAGATTGAAAAGTGTAGGGGACAGACGGGGATTGCGTGGCCGGGAGGGTCTGTGTGTGAAGACGGCCAATTAGAGAGCCCCATGTCACACCTCTCCCCTGTCACATATGTGGGCTGCATCTGCCGACTAGCGCCCAGCAGTGTGTCACGCTCAACGCTCGAACGATCCACATCTGTGTCCCGCTTTGTCCGTCAATTCCGCCCTCGCACACAGTCACGCACGCACACAGTCACGCACGCACACACACACACACACACACACACACACACACACACACACACACACACACACACACACACACACACACACACACACACACACACACACACACACACACACACACACACACACACACACACACACACACACACACACACACACACACACACACACACACACACACACACACACACACACACACACACACACACACCTCCTTTTGAGTGCCACCTCCTTTCACAGGAGCCAAGATGAGTGATGGCCAGCAGGATTTGTTTGTGAAATTTCTCAAAATGTCAGGGATGAAATGGATCAATACTTGTGTTGAGCTTCATTTCATGAGTTTGAGGACACCCTTTTCACTCTCAGTGAAATCCAAATTTCAACAGGCTGTGTACTTGGTGACTACCCAAGGTTTCCAGACTTTTCTGACCTACCTTAGTCCATTTGCAGAAAGACTGAATAAGTAGACAGAAGGGAAAGAGACGGGGATGGAAGGGGATGGGTCGGTGAGGGGAGAAAAAGAAAGGGGGATGAGAGTTTTAAGAGGAGTGGAGTCTTTGACGCAGATGGGGAGTGGAAACAGTTGCCATGGAAACCCCACCCTGCCTCCAAATGAGTCAATGAGTAAGTGACGGGAGAGAGAAAAGAGACCAGGGAGTAAATGGAGGGATGAGAGAAAGTGAGCTTTTGACTGAAAGGCACTTGTCTTATCTGCCTAACCTTTGTCAGAAGGAGGCACATAAGCGCACAAGCAAAACAACACAGCAGGTGGTCCCCCTTTCTCATTAAACAACACACACATGCACACTAAATGCAGCATCACCTTGAGTCCACAGGTCTCTTAACAGCCTCAATTGGTACTGGGTCCCAGCTCAGAGCTCCACGGTGAGGCCAACACTTCCAGCATTTATAAGGGTTTTTCACTGAGATGCTAAATAATGAATGAAGGGCCACTGGGGAGCGGTTAGTCTTTTTTTTTTATCATCCTGATTATTGCCGTCATCCATCAGACTATAAACAGAAACGTAGACACGTGGCAAACTAAGGAGCTACATGGTAAATAACTAATTGAACAAAGGAATTAGTACACTTGCCCACTCATACTGATATCTTGTTTGAAAAACACACACAGTGATGGACAGCTAAACAAAGGAAACAAAGTTGCACGAAGAAGACAAACTGATAATGAAAGGAGGAAGCAGACATAAGGACAGTGCAGCAGAGCAGCAGGGCAGACAGAGATTCATATTTCCTGTTATGCCGCGAGACTCCACAATGATCAAACCAACAACTGTGTATAGACAGATGGACTTGCAGTCTCTCTCCGTCTCTCTCTCATTAGCAAACACCATCAGTATATAGCGCACAGTGGCCCTGGCCATTAAGGCAAACTCAATGCCCCTGTGGGCATCCAGTTCCCCATTAACTCACAGTCTCTGCTGCTACTTCCTGCTATTAAGACATGTGTTGTTTGTGCACACATGTAAAGGCCAATGCACACAAACACACATACAAATGTAATGACTAACCAGTACTGCAATGCAACAAAGCGGCAAAACAGACATGCACTTGCACACCTTAAAGACAGATGTGGGAACATCTAATCACACCCTGCATAAACTTTACATCTCCATTAGCACATGTTCTCTGGGATGTTCGCTTTGAGGGCCTCTAATATGCTATCAAAACACTTCATTCTTTACATAGTAGTCAAGTCATTATCATGGAGGCAGCATTCCTCAAAGCTTTATGTTAAGTCATTATTGTTGGGCGATAAATCCCATATACCTTCAGAAGGAAACAGATATTGTGATAATAACATTCAGGTTCATAGGTAGCTATCCACCATTGTGGATAATGTTGGTCCTGATTGGTCAGTTAATGGTAAATGGTTCTTGAGAAAACCTATATCACGGTATTGACATACCATTGTTCATGAAAACTTGCATCAGTGTGATGTTGAAGCAGATTGTATCCATTTCACTGCCTTCTAATAGTTTATCTTTGCATGTATCATGTTCTCATGGAAGACGGGGAAGGCAACCAAGCACAACCAAGAACAACACAGGAAACACAACAAATTGATCGAATGAAGGGCTAATTGGCTAACAACTTGAGCTACTAGACATCATTTTTTAATCACCTACTAATTTCTTGCAACAGAACAGTGGCACTGAATTAATTCATATTTGATTTAATATTAGGGAGGAAAACATGACACATTTGTTCTGTACAGTCTTCCAGATGAATTCGACCTTCATTTAGATTAAATTTCCCAACGTTACACTAAACATTCATGCTCAAAGTCCAAAGCGCAGATATTTCAACCAAATATTTAAAACTGTAAAAACAGCTCTGGAGTCTTTGAATAGAACGTACACACACTGCCTATAAAGGAGTGTGTTTCTGGGACTAAATGAAACCATTATAAAAACCTATATATTTAATTCCCATGCTAACGCATTTCCAATTTCACCTAAATAATTCAAACACTTCTTGATCAATGTAGCCCACTTAGGCGTCACGACTACTATGCACACACTCACTCCTCACCGCGCTCTATCTTCCACCATCAAATCTATGTGGATTACCAGACGATAGGCCTGATTTCACATGGGCTCAGGCTATTAACGCTCTGACCTTGGATTTCAACCAGGCAATTTGTCTAAGAGCTGGCACAGCCTTAGCTGTCCTGAATGACTCCGTCCAAGATCCATGATTGGTATGGGTGGCAGTAACTCTTCTACTGTCTGCCCGCCAGCCTCCCTCCCCCCTATTGAAAAAAAGGTCCATTCTTTACCACTCAAGGGTTATGTTTAAATCGCTGTGATGAGCTACTTTACATCTATAACTTCCATTGTCTTGTCTCTCTCGCTCCTTAAGTCTCAATTAGATTGATCACTTATCAGAGATCTCACCAAGCATCAATGAATCACTCTCTGTTTCTCAATTAAACATGGGTGTTTTCCTTCTTTTTTCTACGACCTGGTGAAAAACTTGCCTACAAAAATCCCTCATCATATAATATGGCTCTTTCAAACCAAAGGTCCAATTGTCCCTTGGCATTTACATGTGATCTATATCTGTGTATGTTCTCAAGGTATTGACATCAGACCAGATTTAGGTGACCTATCAAGTTGTTGAGAAGAGTTTTTTTCCCCTTAGGGATATGATAGTGCTGCACAGAGTCAGAATGCAACCACGTCTGGCTGAGTTCCAATTGCAATGCGTGGACGATCACCTCCAAATGTAGATTTTGATCGCAATTTCTTCTGCAGCAGCAGCAACAACGGTAAAGAAACAACAGCACTGTTTGATACCCAGGCCATTGCTTAAATAAGTCATTGTTTCTTAGCAATTTTTGCCTGTTTAAATAAATAAATATGATGATGATGATGATATCAAAATAATGTGGTAAACAGGTACCTGCTGGATTAACTTTCTTAATCTGTATAGATATGGGTCAGTAGGTAGATCGGTGTCATAGGTCCGAGAAAGTGAATTGTGGCCGTATCGGCAGTGGCGGCTCGCCCATAGAGGGCGATAGGGCGCCGCCCTCCTTGAGCCATATCAGCAAAAAACGAAAATATAATAATGAATAATAATGATGTTTTTTTTTTTTTTTTTTGTATTAATAATCATAATTTATGATTTCAATACAGTTTTTACCTGCATCTAAGTCTGAATATCATTGTACAATCAGCGTCTGTGCTCTGTACCGTCACTCTGGGGCGATGTCGGGCTGGTTGAAAATCGCCCCCAGCGCTCTCATAGACATCAATGTAAAACTTTTTTTTTTCAAACTGCAAGCCTCGCAATGCAATCTCTATGGGTTCCGGGGGTGCTCGCCCTAACGTGTTGTCGTCATACGTACAGTAAACAATAAACCAATTACAGTGACTGATACAGTCACATGTCCAGTATGCAGCCCAGAGCGGTCATATTCAAGACCAACACAACTTTATATCAACTCAGGCTAGGCTGGCAAGCTACTTACTTGATCGGACTCGGACTAGGTCTTTCCCAGACAAAATGTAACCATCAAGCAAGTATCTACCAAGATGGATTGGGGGATCTTATAAACGCGGATTTTCACGGGGCTCGTTTGAACGGCTAACGAGGCTAGCAGGATGCTAATGCGCTAACGCTCTGTCCTGCTGCCGCTGCATGATGATATGGACTGTATACTGGCTTTTTATCCATCCTGATGGCAGCACAGAGACCGCATGGATAACTTTGGGTGTCACCCCTATGCATCATCTCTCAGAAAAGGTAAAACAAACATTAAACATCAATCTGCATATACGAGCCAGCGCCGTTCAACAGCTGATCGGCTATTGAACGGCGATCAGCTGTTGATCGTCGTTTAGCTGACAGCTGCTTTCACCGTCCGACATAAACCCGCCTACCAAGTGCTGTAGACAGTAGTAACCCAAACCAATGTGATGATTAGCACTGTTAATGTTGCACATGCTATGCCAGCATCCATTTTTGTCTCCTAACTTTTAAAGGAAGCCTATCTGAGGAGCACACTGGTAGATGACAAGTTATCTGTGATGGCCACAGCCGGATAATTAAATCATTTTAGAGCTAAAATAATTTTATTCAAGAAATTAACTAACTTAATTTCCAAAAATACTGTACAGTGCAATGCTTGTCTAATGTTGCCAGGGTGGTTATGCCAGATGAACAGGAAAAACAAACAGTTAAATGCAATATGACATTGTCATATGCTATCTGATTTAGGTTAATTTTGGGTCATATTTCCCATCATGGCAACAATTGCCCCCCCTGAGATTATTGTCAGGAGCCGCCACTGCGTATCGGCACCCCATACAGATATTGGATCGGCCCTAGTCACCCTATGAAACGTGTGAGCAATGTTGATAAATTAAGCCTAAAAAGGAATAGAACCCCTAGTAGAGCAAAACAATTTAGGAAACAAAACATTTCAACATTGATCCATCCCTCCATCAGCTCAGATATAAAAAGCCCAGCTCAGTCATGACAATGTCTTGGCCTCTCAGCAGCACTGAGGCCCATTGTTGTAGCTTCATTAATGCACAAATTACCCTTTCTCCGTCCCTAACTCACTCTCCCTTTTCTTTGTGCAACAGTTTATATGCAGTCCATTTACTTATGTGTTTATCATTGTAAATGTCCCATCACCGTACCTCCTCTCTCTCTCTCTCTCTCTCTCCTCTCTCTCTCTCTCTCCTCTCTCTCTCTCTCTCTCTCTCTCTCTCTCTCTCTCTCTCATCTCTCTCTCTCTCTCTCTCTCTCTCTCTCTCTCTCTCTCTCTCTCTCTCTCTCTCTCTCTCTCTCTCTCTCTCTCTCTCTCTCTCTCTCTCTCTCTCTCTCTCTCTCTCTCTCTCTCTCTCTCTCTCTCTCTCTCTCTCTCTCTCTCTCTCTCTCTCTCTCTCTCTCTCCCATTTGTTCTCCGTCTTTACAGTTCACCTCTTCCTCTCTATCTCCAATGCCTCACCGGCTGCGGCTCTGTGAGTGGTTATCAGAGAAAATTACGTTGCAAACAAATAGCTTTCCCCCCCCCCCCCCCGTTATATTCTGTGTGGAGTCTGTGTCCAGTGAGATGTGCATGCTTCTGGCCTCGAAGAGCAGCACCTCCATTAAGGATTCAGTGGAGAGTTAGCCACCAGACACAGCTGGGGCCTATATAATGGCACGGTGAGGCTAATGCGGAGCTAACACACTCAGATAAGAGCTCCTACACACACACACACACACACACACACACACACACACACACACACACACACACACACACACACACACACACACACACACACACACACACACACACACACACACACACACACACACACACACACACACACACACACACACACACACACACACACACACACACACACACACACACACACACACACAAACAAACAAACAAACAAACACCCCGTAATATTACATGGCAATGTGCATACGTTATGCAAACAAATTGCAAATAGGAATCAGAAGAATATGGTTTAAACATTAGTAAGATTGAGCTCATATAAGCACTGACGGCTTAATATGGCACAACACAAACACACACGTAAAGCACATGAGACCGAGATAAGTATTGCATTTGAAAATGCAGCCCTGAAGGAAAAAACTAAGCACACTAAGCATCAATTACTCAAAGCCCCCCCCCCCACACCCCCGCACACAAAATCTTATCTTTGATTGTTGACACACAACACTCAGCTGCTCGACTGTGTCCTCTTGTGAGGCAGTTAATGCGGCTAATTAGAGGCAGACGGTTGCAGTCAACACTTGATTTCAAAGGGTCGAAATTTCCAGATGAGTCTGATTCCAAATAAAACCTACACTCCAGCGGCTAATTGATTACCACCACAGAGAGACAGAGAGAGAGAGAGTTTGGAGTTATCGGACTGATGCCAATGGCGGCAGGGGAAAGAAAGCATCTCCTCTCAGCCATAATATTCGAATTTATTCAGTGCGTAATGAACTTTTAAAAGTAGCAGCTTAGCTTGTAAATTTCCCCGGAGCTCAATGAAAAAAACCGAGCAGTTCTCCCCAGCAGCCTCAGGTTTGGGTCTGTGCCAATGAGTATTGTAGTTTTTTTCCATACAGAAAATCTTGGGGGTATCTTAGTTCTCAACAGTTCAATTCTTGAAAGTTGAGAACATCTTAATTATATTTGCAGAAAAGTTGCGTAGTTCTGGAGATTTCAACTCAGCTCGTCAGCATATTGAATTTGCAAAGTTGCAGATGTTCAAACTTGCCATGACTCTGAGCATTTCTAGGTCTTCTCGTCCAATAGGATAATAGGAAGTCATTGAGATTAAAAAAAAATTGCACCATGTAAGCAAGTTATCCACTGAAATGATAATAAAACTAAATTCTAACACAGGCCTGCCCCTACTTTAAGACGCAGGCTCGAGATAAAGTAATAATGCAGGGCTGACTTTAAAGTGCTTATTTCTTTGCATGTAGCATATACTTAAAGGGGCCATCCAATGATTTTACTCATGGAGTTCCGTTTACTCGTCAAGGGTGGTAAATTTCAGCTTGTGAAAACCATAGAAAAACCTCAGGTCAATTCTGATGATGTCAAAGTGAGGTGATCAGGGTTAATTCGTATTGAGCTTTAGACATAAAAAGTCTATATTTTAGAATATAAAGCTAAATGTTACAAGCTGCAGAGTTGGGGCATATTTCAGAAGGGAGAAATTAAGTGTCGGAGTCAGGAAGGGTGTAATGCAATGCAAGATCCTGTGTTTTTGGATGGTGACCCAATGCCAGTGGCTATACTCTTACATGGTGATATCTGGGAGTAGTCTGCTTGGATTTTAACCATGATTTCTTTAAATTCATCTATCAAAAGTCAAACTCAAAATGACTAATTAATCAAAGGACCACTGACAAATTGACACAATTTGAACCTGAAGCTTTTGTGGGAGCCTGTAGGTAGGTGTGAGGGCTCCATTGCACTTCAGTAGCCCACTTAGCTTGATGAAAAATCCAGATTTAGCAAAAAGGAAATATACAGAATACCAAACATGTTTCCACTCGAGGAGGTGAGCGAAGGTTAACTGAGTGTGAAAAGGGAGGGTCAAAGTAAGGACCCGGTAACTTACAGGGGACGGTGCGGAGGTAGAGATTGTCCCGGATGATCTGCTGCAGCTCGTGGTCCACCGAGCCTTTCTGGAAGCGCAGGTTGAGGTAGTGGCGCAGGTCCTTGTCTATCACGCCCCCTGGAGAAAACACAAGGGACAGCAATGAGTATTCAGGATAAGACCTCCTTTCAATCAATCACTCTTGTCATGAAAGGCAGTAGATTATTTATTCTTTTTGCCTGAAAGAACCAGATAAATTACACAAAGAAAAAATAACCTCCTCAGGGGCCTTGCTCTGAGATATAGGAACCACTGTATGTATTTGGAGAATTTTTCAGCATTTTTTTTTAAATTGCCCTATTCACACAGTTTTTTGTGCAATTTCCATGAGCATGCTCCAAAACACTGCCAAAGACAAATTACCCAGAATTCATTGAAAAAACCAACAACAGCAGACAATTTGAATGTGGCTAAATCCCTGCAAAAAACAAACAAACACAACCCGGCACACTAATGAATACACTTCTGCCCTCTCTATGTTAGGCGTTATAGGCATTCCAGCATCTGTCAAGTTCAGCCACAGATTGGCGGAGGTGTTAATTGGAGCGCTGGCCAAACGCATGTGGAGAAATGTCTACATATAAATCACCTGCCTATACCTCCCCCCCAGTGCTGCTTTCACTTCCATTCTCCAATCCCTCCCCCCCCTAACCACCCCAAATCTTCTGCAGTTCCATTTCTGTGAATGGACTTCCACTTTAAAACCAGTAAATCTCGCTGGCTCAGCGGGACAGAGGATAAAAAAAAGAACATAGTGATGGAGGGACAGAGAACTGGAAGTAGGGGTTTAGAGAGAGGGCAAGTCCCCTGGGGTGGTAGAAAGGGGGGGGGACTAAAACAAGCATCCCCTCCTCCCTAGCAAATACTCCATCTATCTTACCATGACACACACACACTCTCGCAATCACATTTCAAATGGAGGGATGAGAGTATAGGGAATGGGGAGGGCCACTTGGACTGACGTTACTTAAGGGATTCCTCACTGTGCCGCTTAATCCAACACACTTGTCACTCCTCTGCATAGAAGTAAAGCAGCAGAGACGGTGGGCGCACACACAGGCTGTCTAACCTTCAGCATCCTCTAGAAGAAAGCAGCAAGTTGGCACCTTGCCACATATAAATTAGCCCCCCCCCCCATCTTTTTTCCCCCTTTTGTAATCCTGAAGCAATGACATCAGAGCATGATATGCTGGAGACACCACACACACACACACACACACACACACACACACGTCATCAACATACATATGTGCAGACAGATGCATCCGACACATGAATACACATGAAAACCGAGGGCACAGACAGAAGGAAATGTATATGAAACATATTGAGTGGCACCACCATTAATCAAGAATAACCTAGTTTGGAAGTTTTCTGTCATATTATTATTTAGCACCATTCTGGCTCTTCATTTATGTGTCTCTCCAAACACACACACACACACACACACACACACACACACACACACACACACACACACACACACACACACACACACACACACACACACACACACACACACACACACACACACACACACACACACACACACACACACACACACACACACACACACACACACACACACACACACACACACACACACACACACACACACACACACACACACACACACACACACACACACACACACCACAGTAGCAACATGCACTAATCCATCAGAGCTGAACTAATTTGTGGAGCGCTGCATTATAATCATGCAAACCTGAATTACAAGAGACCGGGCTCCCATCTGTGTCTCTGTCAAAGACGCGGAGCTGCACAACCAGCCAATTTACATTTGCATGAGAAAGGAAGGCAAGCCAATGAATCTGCATACTAAAAAGGTGAAGCAGAATCAGTATCAAACGCACACAAGCACATCCGCATGCACACTACACGCACACACACACACACACACGCACGTTAACACACTAAATGGCACCTCTTGCGCGGACAGCGGTCGTGCAGCCAGTCTACTGTCACAGTCCTTTTTTTCCCCCACAGGTTTTGTGATGCAAATAATCCCCGCTGGAGAAAAATCTTGCGCTGGATCTTTCCTGCTTGAATCTCACCCCAGTCCTAGTCCCTATGGACCTCAACTCTGTCTCTTCCTTGGTCCCAAAACTAACCCACTGCCAGACAGCCAGACAGCCAGGCAGCCAAAACCACCTCCACGGTGGAGAGATGAAAAGAGCTAAGCGCAGACGAATGACTGATTGACTGAGAGCCACCGAGGCAAAGAGAGTGTGTGAGAGGGAGAGCGGGAAAGAGATTGGGATGGGGAGAAGCGCGTGTGTGTGTGTGTGTGTGTGAGGGAGAGTGTGTGTTGCTGCTAGTGAGTGAGGGAGTCTGCCGTTGAAACGCGGCTGTGGCGGTGGGGACCTATCGCACTGAGATGCCTTTTTTCCTATTGGATCCCTCCAGATTTTGCAGGTCCAACAACGCCCCCCATCTGCAGCACGGGGCACTGCACCTGTGTTATTATATGCCCAGTTCAGATTAAAAGCCATCCCACATCACATCACAGTCAACCCTCCCTTGGCTCTCAGCATCAGCACACGGCCTGGATATGACCTTCTTCACCATCGACAAGCACGTGGAGAAATGAAGCATTATGTGTCAGCCATTTACAGTGATGCCTTGCTCCCACCAGAACAGAATTCCTCCTAATTAGGTCACTGCTGGTTGACTGTGCGTTTAGCAACCGATATAAGTGGTTTCTATGACTCTCCTGTGACGAAGGATTTTGCCCATTCTGGTCATGCAACCTTTCCATTTATCTCCTTGGCCTCTTTTTCCCTTGGTAATGACAAAACATTTATGAGCTAGTATACACGGTTTTGCAAGCCCACAAACACCGCTTGACTTTAAAGGCTAGTTCATCGAAATGAATCCCATCAATGTCAGATTTTACGGGCGTTATTTCGGGCTTCAGAGTAATAAAAACAGAAAATATGAAGCGGTGTGTAGACCTCTTACATCTAGATATGAATTAGACAGGTCCTTTTAAGACGTGTTATGTCATAAATGGAACCACATTTGTCTGCGGCAGAATATTATCTCCATTATATGTTGAGTATTTTTTGTCTATGAAAGTTATTTATTTTTAAAAAGGGGGAATTTTCCCGGATCCCAATGTGACAACCTCCAATAGCTCCATTTGTCTGACCAGCAGCCCAAAACCTAAAGATATTCAAGATATAGGATGATATAAAGCACAGGGAAACCAGCACTTTCTCATGCTCAGGAAGCTGGAACCAGCAAATGTGTCCTTGATAAATGCCTCACGTTTTTCAGAGATGGCCCAAACAATGTTCAGCCCTCCAAACGGATAAATCAAGTAAACGTTTCTCGGAAACATGGGGGGGGGGGGGGGGAAAATTGGTAACTACGACAGCAAGAGTGAATTCGGTTCAAGTGCATCTTGTGTCATCAACAGTCAACATACCCTGCTTTATTGGCCGTGTCTTGCTAGCAACATAGGCTTCCTCATATTTTTTCCCCATCTAAGTTTTCTTCTTTCCTGTCACAAATCTGCCCATAATTAAACTGCACCTGTCATTTTACTATCTGAATAAATCTCGCAAACCCGAATCATCAATCAACCTGAATTCATTGCATTGCTAGCATCTGTTCACTATTTGTTTCAGGTAGAACACACATACACACACATACTGGTGCAGCCCTTCTTCAATATGGCTTTATATCTGGCCGTGTATCTAAAAATAGACATACACACACACAGCTAGTGCAAGAGAGTCCGATTCTTGCAGCAGCTTCACTGGTCTTGAGTCAGTGAGGTGGAGGAGGGTGAAGGAGGTCAGTTAAACAGATGTGATACTCTCTCTCTCTCTTTCTCTCTTTTCGCTCTTGAGGTTGTTCCTCATCAGTTCTCGCCAGCTCTGACAGCGCTGCTATCATGACACGGCTGATATGTGACACTGCCGACAGGGAGATGTGTACGACAGAGGAAGTGTGTGTGTGTGTGTGTGTGTGTGTGTGTGTGTGTGTGTGTGTGTGTGTGTTGGGGGGGTAGAGACAGACAGAGAGTGTGGAGGCTGTGGATTGACAGTATATACCTGAGAACAAAATCGACTCGCTATTGCATCAGCCAATCAGCAGAGAACGTAGGAGTCCCAAAGGTATTTCATGCATTAATTCCAATTACTCCCGTTTTGATTGACCTTGTGGAAAACAGAAACCGGTTGCTGCAGTGCATACAAGACATAGAAAAGAAAAGAAAAAAAGGAATAAGATGCATCGACTTAATCCCTGCAGTTTAGGGGGAAGCATTTGTTTCAGTTTTAGAGCCCGTGATAACTGCCTTCCCCCAAAAACAGATGGGTGAGTGAAAATCGTTCTTGCTCTACATAAGAGGAGAATCCACCATTCAAAACTCAGCAGGTGCCATGTTAAAAACCCCTGGGAGGCTGGGAGGAGAGAGAACAGCCTGTGGAGAGGTAAGAAAAAAAAAGAAAAAGAACACAAGAGAGCAGCTGCTGGTACCTCCGGGGGGATTGAGGTGCTGTGACGGCTAACTGCCTCATAGCCTAGTGGAGCTAACACAGGAAGGCTGACTACCACTGGAACTACACTCAAGGTGAAGCCAAGCCTAGAGCAGCACTCAACATTAAAAGATATGGTGGGGTTAAACACCTGCCATCTCTTCTTCCTTATTGATTTGCTCTTATTAATGTAATTCATCAATTGATCATTGATTTTGGATTGCAGTTTGAAAACTATACTTTGCAGCAGTTAACGATTCACTCTGATAAATGGATAGCAGGTCACCTTTCTTCAATTAACCTGTGAAATATCTCAACCTAGACTATTTTAATGTCGCATTGATGTATTTTCTCTGTAAAGACAAACCTGGTTTTGGCCCGAGACATTTTGTTGAAGTGTGCTACCACTGAAACATCACTCCCACATGAACTCTTCCCCCTGTCAGTATACAGAGAAGTTGACCTTTGTTGCATGTCATACCCCATCTAACTCTCTTCCTCCGAGTGTGTTTTCAACCACACGTTTTTATGCACATAGCGGGACATAGAAAAGCAAAGTAAAAGTGTTGCAAAAAAAGTATTTGCGCTTGGCTGACATGGTATTTAACGCCACCAAATTTTGATCTGGATGCACTTGTTCCTAACACTCTTATAATACAATAATACATATCATATAATACAACAGCAGTGGATTGAAACATGCATTCATTTGCATTTCCTTTTGTACATTTTCTGGAAATTCGGTTCCAATTATTACCACTACGTTTGGATGGGAACTTGACAAACTGTTTTTTTGTCTCTCCCTACACTGCGACTGTCAAATCAAGGCATAACGCCAAAGAGATAATCTCGGTACAAAAGATGGGTTTTATACATAATTCAGCTCTTTTCTATGTGCAGAACAATGAAAACTGTCTCACTAACATTACTTTTTCATGAATACACATTTACATAATACAATCATTTATATAAAGCCATCAGAAACCGAAAACAAATATTGGTCTTGAAATCAAATTACCAACCACTGAATCAATACCAAATTTATTTCTAAAAGTTGAAAAGGGGATCATAAGTTAGAAAAAGTTAACTAAGCTTGCAGGGATATCAAATGTGTACTTTTATTATACTGAGCTGTCTTCTTGAGCCGATCCTTGCATCGGAAAATGGATTTATGAAAGAAATTAGGTGCATTATGTTAGAACATTGGGCGATTTACTGCAGAGACAGAGCATATCTCAAAGAAAGAGACTATGAGTTCACCTAAATTTAGACTTGATTAAATCAACAGCTAATGCAGACAAAGAGAGGACTCAGTAGTTCATTGTAGAAACAGACCTGCAAGAATCATGGACATTCAGTAAGTGTAGAGCACACACATACTGTATAAAAACACACTCACCCTACTGCAGAAGTCTGAAAACTATCTATTGATCAAGGTAAATCCAGCTCAGTTAGTGCTCGGAGCGCAGTCATCAGAGCTGCACTGATAATATTTCTCACAATCCCCTATTGAGGACACCCGTCGGCGGTCACATATGTAGCTTTATCACGCTATACATGTGTGTGTGTGTGTGTGTGTATTAAAGCAGACAGCTGTTTGGATAATCGGACTAATTAAAAGACCATGATGGGCTTTCAACCTTGCCAGTTGCAACAGGCACACACCGCGCTCTGTTTATCTGTCTTCAATGAACATGTATGTTGCCAACTCTGTGGTGAAAGTGCTGAAGTTCATAAACAACCAACTGGGTTTCAGATGGGTTTACAAGCACACATGCACTGGAGACTGAAATTAAAAGTCGATGGGCCAAATCTTTTTTTTCCTGTGCTAAAATTTGGTTTATATGGCAATGGAATGTATTGTATAGAATAATTATTTACCTTTCTTCGTCCATAAATCATCAGTTGAAAGCAAATCTTTACTAACATAAAACTCACTGGACTACTTGTTTTGTAGTTGTGTTTTCTCTACACAGTAACAGATATGTACATTTATTGCCTTTTAGGTTATTGCTCTCATTTCCTGAAATTACAGGACACCAGCCTGAAGTGCACACCCACCCGGTCGCTCCAGCTCTCCAAGTCCCACAGGTGATTATGTGGCGTACCTTCCTTCTGTTGCTTTATGCTGACCATCCCCAGTTCACCCATTGCCGTGGAAATTCACTCAGCCCACCAGCTGCCTGCTCGAGTCTATAAGCATGTCTCCATGCTGGGGGAAACCCGGGCCATTTCATCCTGGGAATGGGACACTGATAGTGCTGGCGGAGCAGCAAATGGAATATGTCCTTCACTTGCCGCCATGCATCCCAGTGGCCACGCTAAACAGTCGATTGATGGTGAACAGCATGGGAGAGCAGACTGGTACCTTACATTTCTGGACATTGCATTGCATTCACAGACATACTGCTCAATTTGTACCTATCAGTGTGATCTGTGTCCAGATTTGCTTTTTGGAATGGGACCAGTCCAATCGCACTTTTTCACATTTACCACTGGTATTCCAACTTCTGTATGGATAGCCGAAGTTGTCGTTGGATAGGTCTATAAGGGCCAAGTCATCAGGCTTAATACAGGTTTTTTGAATGTCCTTACAATCTGTATTTTCTGTTTCACTGGAATAATGCTAGTGAAAGCAATAATTTGGCTGAACTACATCTGAATCTTGCTTTTGCATAAAAGCATATTGCACAAGGTTAGTTTGTTCACCTCCAGAGAACAAACTAATTTGCATGCAGCTATTAAGTGTGCACAAGTTCTAATTTGCAAGCACATAACTGAACAACCACTGGCCACCTACTGTGCCATTAATGAGTGAGTGCCCACAGCTAAGGACCTTATGTAATATGAAAGACACTGTAACTTTAATATGGTGAGTGATTGTACCTGGCACTTCACTGTTACATTATTGGAACACTTTAATGCCAAGTACACATGGGTACAGAGATAGGGTCTCAAATCTATATTGCATTGATACATTTCTTTCAATAAAAATATTTAGTATAAATGTACATTTTTAATTTAATTTTTTTTACATTCTGAGCCTTTTGTGTGCATTCAAACGTGAATATATTGTTCCTTTGATAACCTAGAAAACTGTGTATAAAGTGGTGATACGGTTTTTGCAGGTCGCACTTGCAGGTCTGACACCATATGTCGGATGTTGGATGTGCGTGAAATGGACCATAGAAAAGCTGCAGTATATAAAAACTCACTATAGTTTTGTGTGCTCAAGAGCGGGTGCCTGAAGGACATCAAGCCACACAGCATGATATTTATCAATATGTGCCATAAATATGCCAAAAGGTTGGGTGAGAATTCCGGCAGAAGCCAAAGCCATATACTACTGTTAAATTATGTCTTGACCCGTCATTTGCCTCCACAGCAGACATCAGTCTGTGCCATCATAAATCAACTGAACCTTCAAACAGAGATCACCATGCTCTGTTCCTTTACAAACCCAAGCAGAAATCTATATTTGGCTACCCACACTGGGCTGACTGGCAGTTTTAACTAAAAGCCACTTGCAGCTGCTTAATACTTCAGCACTTTGTTGTGTCTCCAGGTATATCACCCTTTGGAAAGGCTTGTCTTACACCTCAAGGAGAAGATATGCTTGCACATAAAGAGTGCAAGGGGGCCAGATCTTAGGAATTAAATCAAAGCTTGCACTTAACATGAATCCCACCTGCACTCATACCCCACACTTCAGCACCTGTTGCACCTGACGCATAATGTCAGTACTTATAAGTGTTCCCTGTGACCCTTACACTTCCTACCTTGGATTCTACTTTATAGCCTGGCATCTCTCACCTTCCTTTCGCACATTTGAACTCCCCTTTCCAACTGGATGTAGGAACATTCGAAATCTCTGTGGAGGCAGCCTGGGCTCACTGCCATTTTTCTTTATGTAAACACTGAGAACTAACTGATCTACTTTCATAGTAGGTCCATCATTGTTAGGAATCCCAGCAGCTGTACTGGGGCAGCAGACCAAACTGCAGAGACCCGTATCTAGACAGCATGTTTTCATTTCTAGATTGTGCAAAATATACAGGTTTCTCCTGTTCAACATTATATAGCTGTTAGCAAGTAGTTCAATATGCTATTTTGTTGGAGTTGAGAAAAATTCTGTCCTGGAAAGAGTGTTCTCTCACATGTGTGTTACCACTAGTTAGCATAGGTTTAGATTCACAACACATAGGTATATCAATCACACGCAATGCATGTCTGACACTAGGATGCCCTTACTTGTGAGTTAGGACATTGAGAGTTAAAAAAACAGAATAAGAATGTCAATAAATATGAGGTGATTTCAAAAGGGAGATGCAGACTGCCTTGGTTGGTGCCCTTCCAGTGAGGAACCAAAAGCAGGGAGACATTTCCAACAGAGCAAGCACATTGAAGCCGCGTCTTTGAAGTCTAAGAGAGTGTGAAATAGCCTCACCCTGGTCGACTGGTGTAGTAGAGCATCAAGACTCAACATGCTAATGTCACTGTGCCAGTAGCTCAGTCAAGAGGAAAACTCCCATCCTTTCACATGACAAGGATCAATCTCCTGTCATCTCCTGTCAAACTGTCGCCAACGGCTTCACCGTTTTAAAGACACTAAAAGCATTAAAACTGAGAGACTGAGGCATTCAGGCGAAACATGCAGTGGACAAAGTGCTATAAAGGCCAAGCAGACAAACTAAGGTGCTAAACAATTTGGTTGCCTTGACAACAATATAACTTCTAGCTTAGTAAATACAGGACTGAGAGACCCAATGAAGCAAATCTCAAACAGTGTTATCATGGATTTCCCATTGGGTATGTATTTGTATGTGTATTTTCTTAGAACAAAGACACCATAGAGAGAAAGACAATTTCAAGAATTAGAAAAATAAGTCTGGGAACATTTTCAACAAAAATACCCGGAGTTTACAGAGGATCTTAAGTGGTTTGCCATATTTATAATAATTACTATAACTCCTGAAGAATGGGAGAAAATTGGGATCCTTTCAGCGAACTCCTGGAGCTTAGAGAAGTGATTATTAGTGCTGAGAAGACAGAATGGGAAAGAATCAAACTGAGACAAACAAGGGACTTAAAAATAGACTAGACAAAACGGAGATGATGTTGTCGGCTAGAGGATTGTTCCCCTGAGAGAGGAATACAAAGCTGGAAGTGAAAATCAATGTTTTGTTTTTTTTAATTGGGCTTTCATTCAAAGGCATGGCCAGCTTCCTGTAATCAGTTGTATCCCATGATAGAGCCATTATTTATCATATGTAAAAAATTAAATAACAAAGCAGAGAGAAGAGGAGTAGGGCTTTTGTAGATATGAGGAGAATGTCTAAATGCAATTCTCATTCCAATTATAATTTTATACAAAGCTAAGGACGACAAACTACAGATTTGCGATAGTGGTCTATGTGATTATAAATGGGAACTCACATTTATTGGCATGTCACTATCTTTCAAAGGTTTGGAAGTGTCTGCTATAAAAGCTTGCTAAAGGATTTAATTTTTATTTTTGAATGGGCTTTCATGCTTTTAGGTGCTGAAAGAAACATGAAAACAGAAATAGAAAGGTAAGTCTATTGGAAATGGATAATGGATCTTTTCAAGATCCAAGCAACTATTTGGTGAGTTCAGTTTCATCAAAACTTGCAAGAATCATGGACATAAGACCCAAGTTATAATAATTGATCTTTTTACCAATGGAAGGTTAATTACAAAATGATTGCTTGGTTTTGTAACATGAAAATCGCACTTGCTATTGATATATTTTGTGTGGTTGACCTAATCGACAACTGAATCAGGGCAACGGCAACACAATTGCAGGAAACCAGGGCTTATTTATATCAATGGTTTGCTCAGCCATAATGGCTGCCACTGGGCATACTCCTACCCATTGTCACTGTTACAGCAATGTTCTCATTACACTTTCGCTGGGGCCAATTTAATTGAACTAACCCAATCAGAGCCCATGAGCGCTCTCGGTCTGCTGAGCTCGGCAGCGCTGGTAATGGGAGCTGATGGAAGAAAGATTAAAAATGTTGCTGCTGAGTCACACTTTGCATATCCCTCTTTCCTTGCTATGTTTATTAACGCTGACAGAGATGAAGTATTGGAAATTATACAGCAGTCATGTAAGCCGCTCATGTACTGTGGGGTTTTGAAAGGAAATAGAGCTGAGACGAAGTACTAAGTAAATGTTTTTTTTTGCAAGTGGTGCATGTGAAAAGTAAGCTGTTGAATATTCATTTTCAATTATGTTTTAATGAACTGTGACATTTGTGAGGCTCAGAGGGGAAATGTCGTTGAACATTTTTGCTTAAAATTTAATTTTTAAGGGGGAGTATCTGCAGGAGGGCTGTACAAGGGAGATGCTGGCTGGCCGATTTCACACATACAAACACACGAATTGCATTCACACGAGCTGAAAGTAAGTATTTATCTCTTCAAACACACACACACACACACACACACACACACACACACACACACACACACACACACACACACACACACACACACACACACACACACACACACACACACACACACACACACACACACACACACACACACACACACACACACACACACACACACACACACACACACACACACACACACACACACACACACACACACGCTCTATTATTAAGTAGTTTACTAGTTCTTTCTCACTAACTCACACTCAAACACACACGTTTACATCTGAGATTTATTGAAAGCTCGCTCAGTGTGTCCTACAGAGTTACTGATGCTTCAACAACTGCCTGCCCCGTCAAAACCTGCGCTGTCAGAATAGCCGCCACACACAGCCAATCACGGCACACTTCAAAGGCCTTTTCGCCCAATTGCATTTGGCAGCTTGACTCCAGATCACAGCTTACTGAGCAGAGCAGAGAACTGTTTCAGAGTTTACATCCCCCAGCAGAGCGCCTTTTATGGATAAACCAATACACTGCAAGAAAATGGAGATGCCCCAGAGAGTGCACAGACAAGCGCACAAACATAAGCAATACACACACATACAAACAGTCAACACAAGCTGGCACCCTCTGGATGAGAGCATTTGGAGTGCTGGAGTGTGTGTAGATCATCTGAGGTAATCAAACTCCATGTGGGACCCTTGTCAGGTCGGATATCAACAGGGCTTCAACATGAATCCATTCAAAGCTCTCCACTGCTGTACAGGGACCTCTCAAACAGGCAGTCATTTGGGTGTGCAGAGGAACTTTTAAAAGAGGGGAATGTGTTCCCAAAGCCTGGATGTCTACAGTGCATTATTAAGCGCCCAGTATCTGGGGCAACGTCTTAAGTAAAAGGTGATCTGCATAGTTTGAAGATGCATCATGCAAATCAACTGCTTCACATTTGCATAGGAATTAAGCTTGGCTCACGATTTGTTGTGGACCTGCTTTGGCAATATTTTAGTTTGTTTTAGTGGCTACACAAACTAAATTATTTAATATATTTGGTCACTCTCATCAGCACTGTTGTCAGCTGTTTTTATAGCAAGAAATCTCTTAAATGGTACTTCATCCACGCGTGCAGCACCAATCATCAGACAAACAGGGTTGACACTTAGTTACTACAGATGAACGTATATACTGTATGCCTGCATGCTAGTTTCTTCAGACTCACACATTCGTCACAGGATAACTTTTGCCTGCATGTGAGTAAAGAGACACTACTGGCTCACCCAGGTCAGCACGCTCAACTCAGCCACAACAGTGCAACCAGTCAACCATTTCATATTCTCCCATGTCACCACCCCCCCTGGAAACATTCCCGTCACAGGCTGTCTGCACTGGATTCAAACCACTAGTGCTGGGCTGCTGGCACACATAAAAGGCTACCGAAGACACTGCAGACCATAACTTGAAGCCACGGTCTGACTGTGCTCTCATTCCAATAAGGGCACCAGACGTTCTGCTCTGAGTATCTTCTCTCTCAGGGTGGGACTTAATATGTTTTTGCTTTGAGTTTCCTCAAGCAAACAATCACATCCTCCCTTGGCTTTTTCTAACAGCTTCCTTGACCCAGAGTATGGACTATTGCTTGATCATCTCAGCAAATCATGGCATTTAAATGCTGCCTCCCACCTGACATTTATGTTATTTTCATTTATTCCATTTGGCATTGTAGTCACCTGCCCTTTATATTTTTCAGGCGCTGTATCCCTGATGCCTAATCCCTACTGCTGAATAAAAATGGATACAGAAAGTAGTCTTTTTTGGATTATAGTTTACCCCTATCTGTGTTATATTCCTTCAGATAATTTTTCACTTAAAAAAAAAGATGGCTGTTTCCATCATTGTGTTATTCAAGAACACATTTTAAATATACGACAAGCAAGTAAATAGAAGCCTTTGTCAAGAAGTCTTATTATTTGCAAAATTATAAATGTCATGTAAAGAATCCACTGAATAACTAGCGTTGACCAGTTCAGGGCTGTGGATCCATTAAAGTAGTACAGCTTCATCAAGCAGGCGGCCGCCTAACACTTGATGAGCTAAGGCTTTTAAATTCTGAGTGGAAACGATTACCTGTAAAGGCCTCAAACAGAGCAAGAGTGACTAAAGAAAAAAAATCAACATTTAAACAGGCCAGTGCCGCACGGTCTATTTTGCCAATAATGACTGTGCAAAGCACCTCATTGATTTTTCCGCGTTTGAGAGGAGGTTAATTACGATCTCAACAGCGGTCAGCGCCAAGCATTCGTCTGGAAACTACACTGTGTGTACGTATAGGTAACAAAAATGTAAAGAGAAGTTTTCAGCCTATAAACTTTCGGCCAATTTAAGTTCTATTGAAGGGTTGGAACAGGAAATTGACCTTAGGGTTGAAGAGCTACAACGGAGCAGAAACACTGTTTTTCGACCACTGATCTATAACGCCCATTTACTGTCTAGGGCAACCCTAAAGCACTCAATTTTGCTCTAGCAGGACAAGGCATTTTGGGCACGCAGCACTCGACATGAAGGCTTTTCTGACTGCAAGAGCAGAGGACACTCATATAGGTCTGCTTTCAAACTCGATTCAAACTTGACTTGCACCCTGGATGTCTTCCATTTTGGCAATCTCATTTGATGCTAAACAGAATAACTCAGTGGTTCCCAATCTGTCAGGCATGGTGGAGAGTAAATAAATGCTTTGGTTGTCCAGCCAACATGGAAACAATTGTAAAAGGACTGTCAAGTAAATGTTATCAAAGTAAAGTAGATGAAGAACCAACTCTGACTGCAACAAATGTCACAAATTCTAAAAAGGACAATAAGAAAATCTGTGTTCATCTGCCGATTATAGGGTTTGAGTGTTTGAGTTTTCCTCAGACATTACCACTGGGTTATGACTGATTGAGTAAATATGTCTATTTTGTAACAGTAGCAACTCATAAGATTATCTAAATCAAAAGTACAATGTGATCCATTAATCATTGGCAGTCGCCTGCTGAGCTGCATCATGATGAGTTCAACAACAGTTACCTCATTAAATGTGTGGCCTTAGTGTGATTAAGCGGCTCGTTCTCCTTGAAGCGTAAAGCTTAATATAGTTATTTCTTCTGTTGGGTTATTTCAAGCAAGATGCCCTTAATTACCCGCTGTAGGAGGCGTTGAGAGTGAAATATTTTAATGTTTATCCTGGAATTCAACTACTAATTAAGACAATTAATTCTAATCGAAATGAGGATCATACTTTGTCCCAGCCAGCAAGAGAACTGTGGGCAGGCAACTGCACACTGTTAGATTTTTACTGGTGTTCAGTGGCCGTTTGCATGTCATGTGCAGCAAGCCATTATAGCAGTTTGCAACAGAAAGCAATACCAAAAGATACAACCCACCTACCGCATGCCAAACTAAATTGGCATGCATTTATTCAAAAAAAGGCAGCCCAAAAAGAAAAGGTCTGGGAGAGGTTGTCTCGATACTTTTATCATTCAACATCATTTGCTGGTTTCAGTCATCCAATTGTGAGGGTGTGCTGCTTTTGTTTGTTTTTGTGTCTTTGTAAATATATCTTTGGGATTGTGGACTGTTGGTAAGACATATGCTTTTTGGAGGCATCACTTTGGGCTTGTTAAACTTGTAACAACAGATTGAAAACATGTAACATGGCCTAATAACTTGCAGCACTTCTCTTTGTGAGGAAAAAGCTTGTTTTGCATGGTTGTCACACACGTTCAGTCTTTAAGTTAGTCTTAGGGGCCACTCACACTAGGGCCGCGGCCCTGTGCCCGAGCTCATTTGCATACTAAAGTCTAGAACGTTTGGCTAGTGTGGCCACGCCATCCGTATTCCAGCACGGAACAGCCCCTTGGCCACGGCACACTTGGGAGAGGTGTGCCGTGGCCAAAGTACAGATGCTAATGAGATGGGCACGATTGGGGAGGGGGGGAATCGTAATGAATCTTCCTGCAGCACGGAACAGGCAAACTTGCCTAGTGTGAGTGCGCCCTTATCTAGGCATCACTAAGAGGGAAATTCCACCTGTCATGTCCTATCACTGTTGCATACTGGTTCACGTAGTTCAAGTAGCTAAAGGCTGCCGAGGAGTCAAACATCCAAAGGCAGCTCCATCGACTGGTTTACCGACATCTCCCTCCCAGAATAAACAACGTTTTCTTGTAATCTTAGTTAGGGACACAAATTCATGCAGTGTTGCAGATATGCCCCATGCCGGCTGGGGCTGCGTCCCCTGCCCCAGTCGCCCCTGAGGCCAAGTGGTAACACACAATGCGACATGCGATGGAGTCTCCAGTTCAGAGCCTTCCTCAGACGTGACTTAACGCTCCACAGTCCATCAGCATCAATGTCAAAGCCCCCTGTGATATTACTTCCACTGTCTGGGCTTGTGTGAGCCACCAGGAATTGACCTCCGAACTCAATGAATTAGTCTCTTCTTCGGGAATGTTTACAGATGGGGCGGCGCGTCAGTTTCAGTTACAGATTAAATGAAGCCTACCCTGGTAACAAATTGAGCCACCCGTGTGTCCCAGGTGTCATTGCACTGGTGACGTGTCCTCACCAATTTTTGAAATGGCCAAAGAGTGCTCAAAGAAATAGAGGTAATAGACATCTAGTTATACTACTAATAATAAACGTAATAGACGAATAGTAAGAGATGATAAAAGTCGGCTATTTGACATAAAAATGCTGTAAATTACACTTTTAGTCGCCAGATAGCAGCATGCTTCAACAATGTATTTTTGCGGGGGAAGAATTGCCACATACTTTGGTTTTGGAATCCTACCTATCTTCTAGATCTCAATGTTGGCAAATAGGCCTAGAGAACTTGATATTGTCTTGATGATGAGCAGACTATAGCCTGACATTTTAAATGAAGTGTCTAAAGCTGTTACATTACCAGTAGTTGTTTCTTTTTTCTAACTGAAACAAAGTGTCCCCAGCACTTTTCAAAACAAAGTGATGCCCACAGAGCCACCTTATTGAGAACTGACACCTTCGTCCTTGAAATGTATTCTTCCCTGGATCTTATTATACCTGGGTTTCTCTGTCCTCCAACCCCTCCCCATCCCTTTCTTACCAGAGTGGTATCGGCAGAGAACTCCGGAGTGCCAGAGGTTCATCAGCAAATGGCTCCCTAAAACCCAATCCCATTTATATGCTGATGAAATAAATATTGATGTGCTGCCACGCTCTCTTCGTGTTTTGCCTAATTGATGCCAGCGGTCTTGTATCACTCGCTCTAGGTATAACTATTGGCAAGAGGCTTTGCTCGCCGAAATGACTTGTCGAAGAAAAGTCAAAGCCATAGATAGCGTTTAAATTGTGCAGACAGACAGCAAACAAGGCAAACACAAAGTGCATACAGACGAGAGGTAGGGAGAAAGACAGAGAGAGAGAGAGAGAGAGAGAGAGAGAGAGAGAGAGAGAGAGAGACTGTCTGAGATGATTCATTGATGGGTGGGTGTGTGGCGAAAAACAGATATTAACAGCTGTACAATATCTCCGAGCCCTGTCATCCTATATGGATGAGGCACAATAAGTAGTTTACAATGCATTTAAGGCTGCAAAAAAATAAAAATTCTCTCATCACTGAACGATGATTCTGTTGATCGTACTGTTAAAAAGTGCTAATTGCAAATTCCCCTGTTGGACAGATGATGAGTGGTAATTTGTTCAATACTTTGGTTCATGACCAAATTCCAGCTTTCATAAGCCTGTTTGTGTGTTTATCCTAAACCCTTTAAAATGTTAAGGCTCTGGCCAAAGCACCGGAAACCATCTTGCCTAAGGGAACTGTTACTGGTAATGTTAGCATGCTAACATCACAATTACTTCCTACTACTTTAGGGCCTTAAGTCATTGTCATTGTGAGCAAGGTGGTTTTGGCTAGCATGGCTGTAGTCTCTTAGTCTATGGTAGATTAATGACTGAAAAGATCAATCAACTGATAAAACTTGGTAATTAATCTTCTGTCAGTTGACCAATCAATCAATAAAAAAATCATTTCAGCAGTAAATGCACCGGTTTTTAAATTTCATAAAGCAAATTGATATATTGTAGTTTAACTTTCAGAAACGACGTCATTCTATATTTCAGAAGATAATTTCGCTTACAAATTGAGTTACCCATCCAATTATCCAATGGACCGTGTGTTGTTGCTTTAATGTGGCTTGCTATCAGGCATGTGATCAAATCACTTCTGTTCTGCAGGTGACTGTCGTTATCTTAAGGACCTGAAGGAATGCTGTCAAGCACACAAGAATTAAGGCAAACACTATAATTAGCCTGACAGGAGCTGGCTTCTGTTTAAGTCAAATGCCTTGATGAACGATGGGGAACATATGCTCTGATTTTAGTGTTGTTTTAAAAGGTTTAACTTATCTCAGGTGCAATAGAGATAAGCCTTAAAAATACGAGCAAAATAGGTTGAGGTAGTGTGTGTTGATATGGTTGCTGTGTCCTCTGAGCTGTCACAACATTGTTGCTTCAGTGCCACAGCCTTCTGCAGTACAAATCGGTTTCAGCAGAAGCAAAAATGTCTCTTGACGCTTAAAAAAAAGCTCCAAAGCTGCTATTTGTGAAAGTCACTGGCCTAATAAGGATGAGCCGTACGGACTTAGCGTCATCCTGTTTTAATAAGCTGCAACATACTACGATGCCATTCGGAATGAGACTTTTCTGACAATCCATCTGGAAGTTGTGTATGCAAAAAAAAAACTTAATAATAATTTGTTTTAACAGAAGCCTGCAGAGTTGCTATCAACTGTGCTTACCTTACCTTTTTCTAAACCAGAAAGCACTAAGGCATGCATGTTTTTGCTAAAATCTCTTGGCCCAATAAGGCTAAAAACTATCCACAGGAACCCGTGTAATGTTGAAATATAATTCGATCGACTTTTTTGCAGTGATTACTTTAGAAAGAACAATATTTTGAGTCCTTAATGAAGCAGCATGAAGTGAACCATATTGACAGCAACTCAAGTGCTCTTTGCTTATCTCAGTGCTGATATTTTGATATTAGGGGACAATACACATCTAGTAGAAAGTGCCGTGTTATGTTGTGAATCTTGTCCAGTCCTGAGCTCCTGCACTGAGCTGTGCAGAAGGACAGAGCCTGCAGCCCTAGTCCTATTTTCAGCGTCAGTGGGCAGAGAAAAGGCGGAAAGTCATGCCAACTTGGGGCAGACAGCATCGACCCAAGCCCCCGTTTAACCCTACACACTCCATTTCACACACTCTGCACCACGTATGCATTCAAAGTGGCTCGTTCAGACCAACACTGCTAGGTGAAAAGCATTATAGAAATGGAGGTGACAAGGCATAAATATGGCGGGGGACGTGACTGTCAAGCAATATTAAGTGCATCTGAAAAGAGTTATGAAGTAGATTTAAGAGCCAAATAAGCCTATAAAACATTCACTGATGAATTAACACACAACCTGATTTGTCAAGCCAGAAACATATTAGCAAAATTTAAAAAATATACATCTATGTATTAAATATTTTGTTAACTACACAGAAAAAAATATAAACGCAAAATGTTTGTATTCGGTTGAAAACAAAGATCTAAGACTTTATCCAGGCTATGTACACAACACGCCTATTTCTCTCAAATACTGTTCAGAAATGTGTTTAAGTCTGAGCACTGAGATAATCCTCTACCAGACAGGTGGATTAGACTGCAAAATACCATCAGAATAAAAAAAATTATCTAAAATGCATCTATCTGTAATCTGTAGCATTTATATTCGGACTGTTCAATAATATACACATTCTTCTGCATCATTAAGTTGCTGTCTGTTGTTAACCCTCGACACATGGACTCCCAGGCAGTCGTCTTACAAATGGCTGTTTGGCTGGTGATTGATTATCAAGTGAAATGTCACCTCATTTCAACTCATAACAAGGAATCAATCACATTACATTAGTGTCAATGCCGTTGACATATGCTCGTAATGCAGCCGAGGTGGGAATACAAGCGCCGCCCCCCACCCCCTGGCTACAGTGTCAACAACTAAACGTTAAGAGGCAGGAAAGCTTGCCACTTGTATATAAAAATATTTTTTTTAACCTTTATTTATACAGGTCAATCCCATTGAGACCGGAGACTCGCTTGCAAGGGAGACCTGGTCCCATTTACACGTTATCATTCACACCGACATTCATACACCGATAGCAGGCTAACTATCGACTTTCACACGAGGCAAGGTGGGTGAAGGGTCTTGCCCAAGGACACAACAACCATGACACAAGCTCTACCACCTGAGCCACAGTCCCCCGACAGAGCTGAAAACAGTATTTCAATAGAGCGTGTGTGTGCTATGAAGCCCCCAACCCGAGGAAATGCAGTAGAAGTTTATCAGAGAAATCAAAATTAAACTTGATAAATGATACAATTACTTGAATATTTTCAACTATAATATTTATATTTTGTTAACTGTACTTATGAATGATTATTCAGTATTCAATTATATTTTTGATTCCATAAGTTTCTATTGTCGTTTGCAGGTTTAAGATCTCCGTAGTTAATTGACAACCATTTACTAGTTGCAAGATTTGAAAATAAATCAGTAGCCCCTTTTACACAGCCAGTGAAAGCCGGGAATATGCCGGCCTTTCGGCCCTCCGCCCTGCTGTATACATGCGACCGGGAATAAAGGTGCGAGAAATTGTTCCGGGAATTTTACTACCTCGGGGGGTAGTAAGATTCCCGACACAATCAGTTCCGCCTCTCTGTTTAAATGCGGCCTCAGCGCGTAGCGAGATCAACGGGCACATCACGGGGACAGTAAAATACGGCCCTCTTACTGCAAGCCCCAGCACTCCTGCTCTCAATTCACCGGCCAGTGTTGTTGTTGTAAAGCAGCTGACCGGCGCGGCGCTAAATGTTTACGTCACACCTGACGCTCTTTACAAGCACCTCTTTCATTCCGGAACGCTATGTAAAAGGGGCTACTGATGCGCCAACATGCCGGCGTTGCTTGGTTCTGTGTAAATAACACCTAACCAAGCAGAGCCGGCAAATTGCCACTCTTTCGTTCCGTCAATATGCCGCAATCTCTGTGTAAAAGGGGCTAGTGTCAAAAAGGAAATTAATTTAGTTCAGTGCAGTTAAGAAAAGCCTATGTTCGCCAGTTAGACCTGAAATAAAGTGCTACTTCACTCCCATAAACTATGGAAAAGGTCAGGACATAATAAAGACTTTTCCTGTAAATGTACCTTTTGAAATGTCCTCCTTCACTGCACAATCACATTTTGTGCTATTCCGCTTTTCTACCCAAACCCAATTTTTCCCTCCCTGACGGTTTCAAATTATTCAAAAGACATGTGGAATATACGTCTACTTCTGAAACACACTATTAATCCTCTAGAAGAGGGATTTGTCTTTCTTATTTTGCCTGCCCAGCTCAACTGCTCAAGTGTAAAAAAAAAAAGAGGAGCACCCATTCCATAGTCAGTATTTGGGCTTGGGTGTCATATCCAAGGACACATCAGCAGGGTGCAGATGTTTGCTCGTTCATTACAAGGGATGAGATGAGTTTTTAACCTCACCCATTTTCTCATAAATCATTTTGGAGGCCAGATGAGTCATTTATTTGTTGTAAAACACCAAACTATGCTCCACAGCCACACTCACAGGGGATTGATTATGCCGGTCACCATTGGTTTTCCTTTATTGTGACCAATCAGAGCTGGACACAAGTTTTTAGCACACAAGATTAAACATTTATACGAGGCTGAGAGTCTGTTTAAGACCTGAACCGGTCCTCGTCTGTGATTCGTCCTCTGGCCACTGACATAGCAGAGCAACACACTTCTTCTTCAGGCTCATGTTTCACGTCCCATTTCTTTTGGTTTTTAGGTGAATGCTATTTTTTGCGTGGAGGTGTGTGCTTGTACAAAAGAAGGCTGTGTAAGCTTGAGTGTGTGTGTGTGTGTGTGTGTGTGTGTGTCTGTGTTTTCCTACCACCACATTCTCTAGCTGCTGGTTTGCAAAATGCAAAAGGATGTAGAAGAACATTCAGGTATTTTGTAGGATACTGCATTTGCAAATGTATGTATCAGGACTGGCATACTAAATAGTGTGGAAGTATGGAGATTGGAACACAGGGCATGTCTGTGTGTCCTCCTGTAGGAGAGGAGGGGGTGGGGCTACCTCTGACTGCGGCTCGAGGCTGCCATCTATGGGGACTGACACACTCACATGATGTGATGGAGATCCAGCAAGTAGATAAAGCAATCCCAGAAAACTGCAGGGGGTACAGAGAAGTTTTGTTGCTTCCACTTATTGAAAAAATCTCCTGAATCAAAGGGTTATTTTTCATGCCTAAAGGCCTGAATGAGTCCATAGTGTATCTCGAAAGAAAAACAAACTGGATTTTTTTGTAAATGATAGGAGTTCATCAATAACTAAAATGATCTGAAGAAGTATGCAAAATCAAAAAGAAAAATCCAATATGGCATTCATGGAGTGAAACCAATGATTCACAATCACTTCTTTTCAGATAAAGCAAAGTAGAAAAGGGTAGGATTGGATTGTACAATTTTATAGTGTTTCAGACATGAAATATTCAGCAGAGAGCCTCTTCAGGACTTAAAATGCACCTTGCACACACCATGAAATACTTTAGTGGAAATACCAAATGGCCACAGGCTAAAAAAGATAGGCAGTAAGCTTTTAGAGCTGGGTCCACTAAAACCCCTCATGATCTGAAAATACATTTATTCCAGTGCTGAATTGAGTTTTTTTTAACAGAATAAAAGGGGATATAGACAGCTTTCTCTCTCACAGGGCAAAACCATGGGTCTAATGCTGTGTGGAAGAAAATAAAACCAAAAACAATTTGACTTTAAAAAAATCTGAATAACATGGTGAAACTGAAAGTTATTTGAAAAAAACATGAGCAAATCTGACTGTGACTTGATTTTAGATGAGTATATTTGGTCAAGGGCGTTTTGTTGAGCAGGGCCATTTTATTTAGCCATTCTGAGTACATTTATATCATTACTTATGGATTACCGCTTGAGTCCTCTATAATAAGGCCATAGCTAAAGACAGTAATCACAGTCTGTAAAAATGCAACCGAGGGGGAACAATGGACCGTACCCCATAAACACAGAAACATTTTCTTCAAACTATTAACTTGCACCGCAGACTGATTTTCACTGCTTCACCTGCACTGGAAATAGGCAATGACGGCCAGATTGCATAGCTCTCAACAAAAGGCTGAACAATGTCCATTAGGATGACGTGCTGTGCTAAGCGCTGAGAAGGAAGTTGAGGGGAAAAAAGTATTGAAAAGTTTAGAAAGAGAGAGAGAGTGCTGCCGTTTCCACTCACACACACACACACACACACACACACACACACACACACACACACACACACACACACACACACACACACACACACACACACACACACACACACACACACACACACACACACACACACACACACACACACACACACACACACACACACACACACACACACACACACACACACACACACACACACACAGGGAAGGACTTATACCTTTTATCAGGGAGCTACTCTTAGATATCCTTAATTATTCAGGGGCTCAGAAAGTGGGGTCTTTATAGGAGTAAAACAGAGCGGACGTGATAATGCAGAGCTCCCTTCTTCTCCATCCCAGAAAAGACTTTGATGTCTTTTTCATATCCGAGAGGAGAAGGAGAAAAAAAAACGGTTTCATATTGATGTCAGTGTAGAGATAGAAATGAATGTCTAATAGTGGAATAATGACTTCTGATAAAAATAAGACTCCATCTTTTTACTGGCCTTCAGTGACTGCTTTATCATCCCTTTCCAGCCTTATTTTATCAGATCTGGGATACATACATGTGCACGAGTAAGACCCAGACGTGAGAAAATACAAAAAGGTAGCCCCCCCCTGCCTGTATAGCTCAAGGCACAATATCTCATGCGTTATCTCCTTTCAAAGCCAATACAAATACACCAGTGAGTAATTTTTCTAGGCACTGCATCTCAATCTCACTCCTGGAATCCTCGGCACGGTCTATATTTTCTTATGTGTCAAACTTGTCGGTTTCAATCACCTGAAGCAAAAGTGTTTACCGCCTGCTCATTGCAACATCTGTATCCTAATTGCTCGTAAACAGACGCTGCACAGGCGCTCCCAGGCTGGGTTTACGGAGGCAGTACCGCAATTACTTCACAAATGAGCAGCTTATATTCGTAGCATCGCAAACACTGAGATTATTCCATGTTCCGGGCAGTGGCCGCGGGGCGGGGGGAGTTGGGACTACAAGACTCTCGCTAAGCTCACCTCTTGAACCAGATATATTCTGTACACATATTTAATGCAAAGTGGAAATCAGGCCATCACGAACACAACTGACTGTATGTCATAATTCACATGAATGCACATTAGCTCATGACATACATGGGCCATACGCCAAGAAGAAGCATTGTAAACACAAACAGAACCCTACACCCTTAATAAAGATCTCCCTGTTGCATCAGTCCCTAGTGCTTGCTGATAAACAAGTATTTATGAGTTAATTCAACATGGATTCATACATTTTTTTGCAACTAGTCATGGAACTATATAAAAAAGTGTCTACACACACACACACACACCTGCTTTCATACACACACAAATGTGTCTGTATTTCTGAAAGGAGGGGTTGCGTCTGCGTTGTTTGTCACTGATGAGACAGGTAAGGTGTGTGTTCCCAGACAAATGACACTCGACATTCGCTTCGACAGTGTTTCATATTCCCCAAAGCTTGTTAATCAAAAAAGGTGAGCTAGCAGACACGAATAAATTTCTCCTGAAAACAAATCGGTTTCATTTGCACCAAGATGGATGCTTGAGGCAATAATATACAGTATTGGGACACATTGATATGCCTGCTTCATGACAATTTTTCCACGTTCACTATTCAATTTCAGGGATGGAGGCATAATGACATCTATATTTCATTTAGATTTTGCAGGGTACAGACAAGTCAGATGTTACAGAGCGGGAATAATTATCTATTTGGATAAAGGAAGTCCTGCTCAATATACCAGACCAGACGAATGGAAAACATGAGCTGCGAGCCACTAAATCATATTATTTTCCCTCATTTTAAAATATGAGCCGGAGAAAGTGGTTTGCTTTCAGAGAGAAGCGAATATTAAAAAGTGACACAGCTTTATGAATTTCGTCTACCTTTCTTTTTCAAATTGATAATAAAAATACAAGTGGCCCTGGTATTTCTGGTAACTGTATCCAGATGAAAGTGATTTAATCAGTTTTCATTTCAAGTATCCAGGATGATGAAAATGACAAAATCTAAAAAGGATGTGCAGATTTTTTATTATTACTACTCAGTGTTTATGACAGTGAGCAGCAACTGATTACATTCTCCGTTTGGGCCTTTATGAGTTTAAGGGGAGGAAGGGGGAGAGGAGGCAGCAACATGGAACACAAACGCTCCACCTCAGTCTATTTTAATGTCAGAAAACTTGTGATAATTGAGTTTGAAATAGTCCCTCCACAATATAAAAATGGAATTCAAAATTTAACTTTAGAATACCCTTTGCAAGGCAGATACTTTATAATTGATCAATTTATATGTCTTAACTTGACTCATTATGAATAAACAGCAGCTCATGCTCCTATGCATTTTCTACGCATATTTTTACCCAGACTTTCCTGGGATTTGCTTGTTGCAGGAAGAGTTTGTTTACTGGTAATCAGCATCTTCCGGTCGGAAGGAAACAACAACTGTTGGCGGGATAGGTAGGAAAAGATAAAGAATGTTTATTAAGAGGCTAAACTTAATGACTGCTTCCCATGAAGAAATGTGTTTACTGATTATTAAAACCACAAATGTCAACATCATGGAGCTAGAGGAAAAGTGAGGGGATCACCAATATCGGTATACAATCCATATTCAAGCCAAAAACATTATAATTATATCAAATATATCAAAAACCTAAGATATTTTAGTCTGGCCAAAGTGGTGGACCAGCAGACACACACCCCATGAAGCTAGCATTGCTAAAAACAATCTTGCAGTTGGTGGTAGATGGGATGTGAACAGCAGTCTCTAAAAGGTGACTGTCAAACCATGTGCTTGTCAGTTAATGTAAAGATACTGTAGTTTGTGTTTTAGGGATTTAACAAACATGTGGTAATGTTGTAGTAAGTCTCAAATACTGTAGCTTGCATGTCTCATACACTAACAACCACACTACAGAACTATACATGCAGCAGAGGCAATGAAGTGGAACATCCTTCTCCATAATGGATCCAGATTCAAAACCAGAAACAAACAAGTAGTATCTCCTGTCAGCGCAGGGAAACAACTGTACACTCAAAACGCATGGCACCAGTATTGAAGCTGCAAACTATTCTTAGTTAGAGAGTGGGCGTCTTGCCCTGTTTCTGCAGGGCTTTTTCATAGTGGGATGAGCACACATCGAGTGTCTGGCTTGTTGAATGCACGCACACACACACACACACGCACCAACACACACACACACTTCTACAAACAAAGGCAGAGCAATTAGCATCAATTCACACACAATTCCTTTCACACGCACACACCCTCTCTCTTTCTCCACAAGTCGTGGTCCTGGATGTGCTGTAATTGCCGGTGCCTTTGCGTCAACAGCACAGCCGTTGACAGTTTCCCCAACGCACTAACTCGCTGATTAAACGTGAGCAACGGGCAAACCTCATCCTTTACTCCCAGTTAAGCTCCCATACTGGCAGAAATAGATGGCAGGCAGGAAGGATGTACATACATCTGATAGCGCTAATGAAATTAACAGAGAGAAAGATGGAAGCACGATTCCAGATGAGCTGAAAAGCAGGAAGAGCGTGTGAGGGGAGGGAGGGCGTGCGAGCTTGGCACACAGAAGCGCCAAAGCACCTGCAGGGCTGAGACAATTGAACTTAGCTGTCTTTACAACTAGCTGTCAAGCTTATTTTGGGGGGCCAACTTTTGAAATGTCACAAAAAATAAAATATGAATTACTTGCATTTCTCACAGAAAGGTTAGAGCCGATACATTGCATTTCCTGCCTGAATAGGCAAACAGAGGAAAACGCAACCGTGAGAGAAATGGAGGAAGTTGCATAAGATTTGATTAGTATAGGGAAAAGTATTTTTTTCCTCAGATGATGTTTTTACCAAGTTTCATGATTCCCAAAGATAAAAACCAGCAAGGTCACTTTGTCAAAATCAGTGAATAACTCCTTATGACCTGCTTTTTATACTGCGTGTGCCTCCAAAAATAAAATCCAGGGCACAGCCTAGGCTCTGTAAAAAAGCATTTTGCTATGGTATGTCCCTTTGTTTACATACCCATGAGTAAACAAACTTGTATTAAAACAATGTTTTTGTTCATTGCACACACGGTACGGACAGGAAGTGGATTACGGACAGCACATTCACTGATTTTGACGACAAGCGTTCTCCAGAATCGCTGACTCGACCTTTAAATGGTGTAAAATATTTGTATGAATCCTACACACATCTTTAGCTGTGGTGAGTACAACCTATTGTGTTTACTCTCCGGAGCTGAGACAGAGGCAGCAGAGATTGAAACAGAGATCAAAAGAAATCATATTAGCCAGTTAGAGCCTTCCCTCTCAGGCATTACTTTCATCTAATTTGTCTGTAATTAGATGATCAGGATTTATCCTACAGGTTGATTAATTGCTCACAAAGATGATGAGACCCTTTCCCTCCCACGTAGTAACCATGGCGATGTGAAGGAGGAGATGTTGTTTTAAGCACGCACACACGAACGCAAACACACACACAAACAAACACACACACACACAAACAAACACACACAGGCTAACAAGGGGTGTGTATCTGTTCTTCTCAGTTGGCAGATGCGGATAAGATCCTTCATCACAACCATTTTTTTATGTTGAAATAAATAACATTTTCTAGAAATTCAACTAAGAAACTTCATGGGTGGATGAAGAAACAAGTTGTTGGTGGAGAAGAAAGAGTCAAGAAATTAAGAATCTGCAACAAATTTAACAGTCTACTTTTCTTTTCTTAAAGCAAAACACACACATTCATAAATACTCATTCCTGTTTCTCAAATGTTAATATTCGTATTGTACTACAATAAACAATACCGCCACATTCTGCTGTGACCAGGTAGAAACAGTGTTCTTTGGAAGTAGCATTGCTGTAAGCTTGTTTAGGGTTGGCTAACCCCTATAAAATATTTGTGCAGTGGGTTACTTTGTGCTGCCTTTTTAAATAAATGAAGAGGTTAGTGGTGCCTCTGGCATATGTTATGGAATAGTTGCACAACTTTGCAGTTGTTTTTGTGGAGTCTGAAATGTACTTCTGTGTGTTTTCTTTTTTTTTTAGATTATTTTTTTGGCATTTTCAAGCTTTATTGGAAAGTACAGAGTTAAAATGGGGAGACAGAGAGAGAGGGGGGATGACCTACAGTAAAGGTCCACGGGTCGGATTCGAACCCGCGACCACTGCAACGAAGGCCGTAGCCAATATGGTACGCGCTCTACCCACTACGCCACCGGAGCGCCCCGTGGTGGTTTATTTTTTTGACAATCATATCAACCTTTTATTTTTTTTTATTTTTTTTAAGATATTTTTTGGGCATTTTTATGCTTTTATTGAGTGCAGAGAGACAGAGGTGAAATGGGGCAGAGAGGGGAATGACATGCAGAGAACGACCGCAGGCGGGAATCGAACCTGGGTCTGCTGCTGGCCCGGGAGGGGGGGGGGGGGGGACGCCCTACCAACTGAGCTAAGGGCGCCCCCAACCATATCAACCTTTGATGGATTCCACAGTTAAGCAGTATAGGGGAGGATGGGGGGAATGTGAGGCATCGGGTAGTGCAGGGGTGGCCAACCCGCGGCTCGCGAGCCGCATGCGGCTCTTTGCCCAGCTTCGTGCGGCTCTTCATTGTTCATTGTTGAAAATGACTGCCCTGTCGTCTTTAGTACTGTAGGAGTCCAGTCCTGTCATTATCACAGGTGCGGCCTTAACGATCTGGGGGCCCGTTTCAAGTCCTAGTGTGGGGCCCCCTGTTTTTTTTTTTTTTTTTTTTTTTTTAATAAATAATGCTTGTGCATGCATGTGCAAGCTCCCCGCGAAAATAAAAACGCCCCCCCCCCCCCCTGAAATCTTACTGGCCACCCCAGTGTCAGTAAGATTTTTTTCCTGATATGTATCCTAGTTCAGAGATGATATGTATTTTCTTTTCTTTCTTAACTTTTTTTGATAGGCAGTTGCCAAGTTCATCACACAAACACTCCAATCCACTGATATGAGATCAGTTTCCAATTTTCAATTACTAAATTAGTGGTAGGACTGTGGCCACTAGAACTGGTCTCTGGTCAGCAAAGGTCTTGAAAACAGCAAAAGTGTGCTTGTGTATAGGCACGTGTCCCAGCAGATTTTTGAAATCTGAATAAAAAAATTAAAGTTTGTAGTTAGTGAGTGTAACATGTTCTTAGCAAGGGCAGACTTTCATAAATAAAGGTTTATTTTTTTAGCAAGATATTTGGTCAAAAGCTAGTGGTCATCCGTCCCTCTGTGCAGTTGTTAGGGATCTGGCTGCTAGCAAGTTATGTTGTCTTGCTAATTTTACTATTCATCTGAGCTGAAATAAATATTGACTTTTTCCTTTATTATCTTCGCCAGAATGCACCAGAATGCTTAGATTACATGTTAAAAACACAAAAAAATATTCTGGGGGGGGGGGGGGGGATGCCCCCAGACCCCCCTTCAGGGGTTTAGTTTTCAGACAAACATTACAATGGATACTAACATGATTTGGGCATTTGGGATTATAAATCATCTTTAAATTGGTTGTACAGCATATCACATGCTATTCATTCAGGGGTGCAATGGCCACCCCACTCTAGCTCTGTGGCCCACCTTGGCCACCCCCAGTCAAAATTTCCTGGAATCGCCACTGTGTGTACCCGTGTGTACGATGTGGCTCTTTGCAGTAACACAGTAAAAAATGTGGCTCTTTGTCTCTGACTGGTTGGCCACCCCTGGGGTAGTGTGAGACACCCCCTGTATCTATGACACGGAACACATTTTTGGTCATGTGAGATATATGTTTTTAAGCCCCTCTCATTTCCCCTTGGCCGTGAAAAAGAAGACCTCATGGTGATGTTGTAAGCATGTTTTTTTTTTCACAAAAAATTATTTTTTGCATGTAAAAGTCAATTTTCTTGCTGTCAACTTAATCGATTGTTGTGCCTAATCAAATTGATTCCGGTGGAAAAACTTCTATCACACATGTTGATGAACTACCAACATATGAAACCATGTGATGATGATAACTGAAGATTAGCCTGAATTGCTGAGAGAGGTAGTTTTTTCTCAAATTGTGGCAGTGGGGTAAAGTGAGACAAATGTTGTGGGGTAAAGTGAGACAGTGTCTGTGTCTTTTAATGAATCCATTATATTTTAGGTAGCAAGGAGACTAATTTGAAAAGACAAAAGACAATGTGGGCTGGAGGTGGGGGTTGATGGTTAAAGGGATGTCAGCAAGGGCATGATTTGGCACTTATGTATGTGGGGGACAGGAGAGTCAATAGACTCTGTAGAAATATGTCTTTATTCAATGAATGATCCAAATGAAACAAACGCAGAAAAAAAGACTCAAAAGATAAAGTAAAAGACAGCTGGGTCTAGTCCTGTGTTCTGAGTCCCAGGCTGCTCTAGCTGGTTCTGATTGTCCTTTGCTCTGACCCCAAAACACTAGCTGGCTCTAAGGGTCCTGTGTTCTGACCCCCAGACTGTGTTTTAATCTAACTGGTTCTATCTGTCATTTGAATGTTAATTATTGAATATGAATGATATGTTGTATTTGATAAGAGTTACTTTAAAAAATTGCTTAATTGACCAAACCCCATGATTCTGTTACAAGTAAGACATTAGTTGTGTAATATTTGATTTTCAAGCTAGCTGTCACGATTCTAACTGTTATAATATGTGTTGTTATGGTAGTTTCAGAGTGGAAAAAGTAAGTGGATCAGTTTACCCCTTGATTTTTCTGGTCCGTCTCAGTTTACCCCACAGCTGGGGTAAAGTGAGGCACATGACAACTTTTTTTAAAAACAATTATATTTTCACTGCCCTTTGTCTTGAATAAATTCTGCTAATGTCCATTTCTAGGAAACATCCTGAATTAATGAAAATGTTTACATTTGAGTGATAAATCATTTTAGCTCGCTTAGAGGGGAGCAAAAAAAAGTGTCTCAGATTACCCCGTTCTCCCCTACTATTTTCCATTAAACCATCCCCAAATTCTACCCCGGAACATGGTATTGCCGCAGGGTCATACCTATTTGTACTTTAACCCATTTGTTGTAGTTTCTCGGCTAACACTATTTTAGAAGATTATGTTGAAGATATTACACAATGAAGCAGCAGTTGCATTTTTTTCCCATAAGCAGCTATGCAAATGGTAAAATCTGGAGGCAGTCGGCATCCATCAGGCGCACGAACACAGCAATAACCAAACATACTGTATGCACGCGAGTAACAGTTGTAGATATTTGAGTGGCATCTCATCCGAACTCCACAGGAAAACTACTTACGGAGTCAAGATGCGATGAGAGCCTCTCATCACTTCTAACCCCCACAGCTCTAACAGATGATGTGCTGATATACGTACAAACATGCTGACACACAAAGTCTAGCCAGAGTGGAAATAAATGGATATGGCTGACCATGCTGTATGCAAGAGGCAGCAGCAGCAGAGAGTGAGACATTATACATATAGATTCAGATGTCTCAGAGGGGGGTCTCATGGGAGCTGTTAGGTTTGGAGCGCAAAGCATATATTGAAGTGTTTGGTAAGCAACAAAACATTACAGTTGAAAGCATAGTAATTTAACAGGTTTGTGTGTGTGTCTCAGCATGCGATGCACCAGATGACAGAGCTTAGGGGTGTGGATGAAATATACAATTCCGAGCAGCTTGGTGCCCAATTTGAATACAGATGGTTTGTGAAGGCGGAATTCTACATTATTTCTCGTATATTTTTATATCCCTAAACAAAGAGCTTAAAACATGATTATTTAAGGTGATGCATGTTGACTTCTGATTGGTTTAACATCACAGAGAAAGATTTCTTCAAAGCTCAAACAAAAAGAAAAAAAAGGTTGCTATTCATGAAGCAGAAGCAGCGCTAACGTTTTCAGAGCAGATGGAGGAATGAGTGAAAGGCTCATAGAAAAGTCACTTGCAGTCACAAGTAAATTGTGCATTATTTACTGCAAACTGAAAGAGAACTGCCAAAAAGAAAGACCTTATTCTTTCAGGAAGCAACACAGGTTATGATCTGTAATCCGTCTGCTGTTTATGTGAAGGTCTGCTAGTCTTTAGTCTAATAACTAGGGCTGGGTATCGAAGTTCGAAGCACCGACTGAAATGCCTTGATGTGTATGGAGCTGCAGTGGCTCAGGATATAGGGCATTTGTGGTAATCTTAAAACAGTTACTACAAGTTCAGCATATTCAAAATGTTATTTACTGATATTTTGTAGAAAGGAGTTGAAAAATAAAACATACTTTTTTTTTTACCGTAATGTCTAATGTCATCTTGTCAAAATGGATTTCATAAAATTGGTATAGAAGAAAGTATAATTCAGGAACCTGTATTGAAGTCAAGGTAGCGGTATCAGTTTTGAGAAGTTTGAGCAACACCGTGCTCAACTTATTACAGACTAGAGGGTCGAGACAAGCTGGTGTCCAGTGACGTCAGGAGGTCAAGCTTAGGTTGGGGTTCCACAAGGAGAACATGAGTTGGTTGAGGAGAGTTTTCATAATCTGCAGGTCTTTAAATATTTAATGTGTATATGTGTCCAACGCCCATCTGTTTCTGCAAAACTTCAAAAAGCATGTTTACCAGCCTGTTGAAAGGATTTGCAATGCTGTGGCATGGGCCAGTAGCTGTCCAGTAGCTGTCCAGTAATGGTGCCAGCTGCTTGGTGAGCCATTCTACGGATGCAAGACTCTGCAAGGTTCAATACAATACTATATAAACTCATTTATCTCAACCTATAAACCACACATTTCCAATGTAGTGCAGTGAAATAGCTTCTTATACACTCCGAAAGAGCTTGATATGATGCATTTGATGTGAGCAAACATACAACATAGTTGCAAACACGTCGCAAGGATATGTATCCATCATTGCTTTTTGAAACATTGTGCTGCTGACCTTTCAAAGAAGCTGTTACTTATTGTATTCAGGAACATACTTGATAAGAGGGACAAACAAAAACCTTGAGATCTTTAGCGTATCAGATAAAAACTTAACTTCAATTCAAAGACAGAGTTTTTTTGTGCGTAACCCAAGTATTCAGTCCAGTTCAAGGTTGTCTATTCACATTTCTCAGAATGTAATTAGTATTGAAGAACTGTTATCTTTCAAAGGCAAGAAAGTACATGGATATCGAGGCAGAGAGACAAAGCGTAAGAGAAAGAGGAGAGATTTAAATACACCTAAGTGGCCTTAGGCCTATAGTCTCTCATTGACATTTAAATCAAGTGACAGAGGTGTTTGTAACTATGGTGTGTGTGTGTGTGTGTGTGTGTGTGTGTGTGTGTGTGTGTGTGTGTGTGTGTGTGTGTGTGTGTGTGTGTATTTCCCTGTTCATGGTAAGAAAACCAAGTGCCGTCCAGAGAAATACAGCCTTTTGGAGTGCAACCTTCCTTCATCCAGGCAAAACAATACCTACAGCAAAGGTTAACCAAAATGCAGAATTTGTCGAAAGAGCCTGCAGACGTTTGACATTATTCAGAAAACTATTCTCCTCTGAGACACATCTACCTCCATTTTTCCTTTTCCTTAGAGCCCAGGTCTACCTTCCTGCTATGCCCGCCTTCTCGCCTCTCTGTGTGTCTGATGAAATTTGGAATGCACAACTTTCTCAAAATCAGATCTGCCGAGAACAGCGCCTTGACTTGATTGAATCCCAACCTAAATTTCAGTTCCAATACACAACTGTGCTGGAGATGGAGAGAGGCCGGTCGATCCAGTGCGTGGATATATTGGCCCTGTGAAACCATGGGTTTGATGAGAAAAATGCAATCAAACTTATTTGACATTGCTTGTAGCAATGAAGGTAAAAACCAGACTAAGAGTCTAAAGGCCAGGACACACCGGCCCGATAATCGCCGTCGTAGAGTCGGGAGGGGTCGGGGACACGAATCCGTTTGGTGTGTGCCGTGAAATCGGTCGTAGTAGATGTCATCCAGTCTTTCAGTTGGAGCAATTTGATTTGTGGAGGGCTAGCGAATCAGTGAAGCCCGGAAGTGAGGCGGGTAGCACAAACAGCTAACAACAGTTAGCCATCATTTTAATGTGTTTGTTTGTTTCGTTCAGTGAGTACTCACATGCATCAACCCTTGTTGACTGCTCGACACCATGCTCGACACTCTCTGCTAAAAATTGTGCTGTTTATGGTCCATAAATATAAATACGTATTTACCTGTATATCTATGTGTATGGTCTAGAGAGCCGCCCCATCATTTCCGGCTTCCGTATTTTTTCGGGCCACAATACAGATTAGCGCCGCCTGCTGTTATGGAGACATTACGTCCCGCGCAAGCGCAGAGCGTACGGAAAGTCAGCAGTCGGTTTGGTGTGTTCTTTGCACTTTTTCGGCCGCAACGGGAAGACTGGAGCTCCCTGGATCGGCAGTCGCGATTTTCGGGTAGTCGGATTGGTGTGTCCTGGCCTTAAGGGCCCACTCACACTAGGGCCGTTTGCCTGTTCCGTGCTGCAGGAAGATTCAGCACGATTCCCCCCCCCTCCCAACTCCCCCCGCTGGCCCGTGGTCACACTGCTCGTGGCCTGGGCACGATTGCACCTTGCCTACGTCACCGTGCACGTTTAGGATTCGGAGCGTAGTCTACTTGTAGGCTATAAGACTGTTTGTGAATATTTTCATCCGGCCAAATTTGCATCATATATTCCACTTCCAAATTAGAGCAATGAAAATCCTTAATCTATTGTTTTTTTTAAAATGTAGCCTTGACGTGATAGGTCGCGATGGACAGTCTCATATTTGTGCAGCACGCTGTTTATTATTAATATAACAGCCCGTCATCAGAGCATACGTACCGGATGGTTTTATACACATCGATCGCTCCATCAAGTAATCCAAGTTAGAACTTTTTGTATGGGCAGAGATCGTTTTTTTAAGTGTCTTTATAAAGTTTCTTGTTAAACCTTAGTGTAGGTTACTGTTTCCTTATCACCGGGCCGCGGAGTGCCGTTGTGTGTTGTTTTGTGTTCGTCTCCACCGCCATGCGTAAAGACAGTATTATGACAGCTGACGGGAGGAAAAAGAAAGAAATCATCTGACGAACGTGAGTAAACACAAAAACCTTTTTGCTTTGCTTTCTGCGCTCACCTATTTAGCTCTCTCCCTCTTTTATTAGCCCACACCTAAGCCTACACACACGTTAATTCTCACACATTTTATGTAGCTACAGTCCAAGTGGTGGGCAATTCTGGTGCCGACTAGAAAGGCAGCGGATGTTAACGGACAATGCATCCTTAATAAATTCACGTCAGGAACGCCGCCTGTGTGCTTGCTTGTGCGCTTCCTTGTGCACGTGTCATCTCATTAGCATCTGTACTTTGGCCACGGCACACCTCTCCCAAGTGTGCCGTGGCCAAGGGGCTGTTCCGTGCTGGAATACGGATGGCGTGGTCACACTAGCCAAACGTTCTTGACTTTAGTATGCAAATGAGCTTGGGCACGGGGCCGTGGCCCTATTGTGAGTGGCCCCTAAGTGGTTTTGTTACGATGTGCTTAAGAAAACAGGTGGTTTGTTAACGTGACCATGTTTAGCATGTTCACCGACTTAGTTTCTTATGCTAAAATTTGGTAATGAGCAACAAACACAAAATACACCTGAGGTTGATAGGAAAGTCATTTGTTTTGCATGTCCAAAGCATTAGGCAAATCAGAATTTTAAGTGATAATGGCGCTAGATGAGAAGGTTAATGGTTAACTAAAGTTATTACAATTCATCCTGAAGAGGATGTCAATGTGTCTGCAAAAAATTACATAGCAATCCATCCAATAGTCGAGAAAATTCCCCACCCAAAATGTTAATTCAACCTCATTTTGGCACTAGAGTGCGGACACCATTTAAGTGGGATTCATCCTCTGGAGAACATGACTGTCTTCACAAAACTGAATGGCAGTTCATGCGATAGTTGTTTAGACATAGTGGTGGAAGGACTGAACAGCAGATGGAGATTAACATCCAAAGAGCAATGCTGCTAGCCTGGCTAAAATCATCCCGGTGGATTTTCAGCTACAACAGACCTGCCTCATTAGCCTTAATCACAAAAAAATGGCTGCTTCAGAAAAGAGCATTTCTCCTCCTCCCTAATTGAGACTCCAAAGATTTGCTCTCTTTGCATTCCTGTCATATTAACTTTAATGGAAGTAGGAAGAAAAAAGCGATTTCCACAGGAAAACCTGCAGCAATCAGCATAACTTGAGATTCCCCCACAATCACCAATGTTGTCTTTTGAAAAAAATTATGACCAACACTTTGAAGTCATATCAAGCATAGCTTTTTAGCTCAATGTTGAACTTTAAGGAACATAAAGTCAACAAGTCTTGCTGAGAATGCTACAGTGGTCAGCCATAACAAGCCTGAGTACCATTTCCACTTCAACTAATCTCATTCTTAGCATTTTTTATTATAAACTCTCGTCACAGTGCTGTCAGGTGAACAGCATCTGAAAGCACTTCGCATTGGACCACAATTCTAACACTAAACTAACATTACACATACCCATTTTAACTTCCTTTGATCTTGTTAAAGTATATGGGAATTTTTATTTCCCAGTTTCAGCCTCCACCTAAGGCAGGTAATGTAACACAAGCAACACTAGAAACCTGACAGGTATGTATTTGCCCAAATGAATTTCTGGTGACTGGTGTGAGGACCCTGGCAAGAAACTGTGTGGACACAAAAAAGATGACAATTTCAAACTTTGGAAGGAAAACAAACTGTCTTTGGGACTGTTATGTCAAGAGAAAGCTGAACTTCCCAATACTAAATCTCTTATCTCTGTCATGGTTTGATAATCATTGGGTATGAAAGCATCACCAAACTGTCCAAGCCTGTATGTGTTAGAGAGAGTCCACTGTAACTCTTATGTGATTCCTTGGTATTGAAAGATTATTTGGAACAAATGTCTAAAGCCGTCTAAATCTAGTTTTACCTGACCACAAACATAATCATTATTTTCAAAACTTCAAGATGGATTTATTTGTGTAGCTTCACCTTGTACAACCCCTTTCACAGGAATGACAAACGCCTGTTATTACCAATACCGTGACAGATCTCATCCCTTATCCCACGGTGAGGTGTATTCATTTTGACGGGGACATTCTCTTCTGTTCAGATTAAAATCTCACGATATGTTGTGACACAGACTGATTTAATGTGCCCCAGAAATAATGATATACTGTGATGGAAAGCATATGCCAAGGCTAAACCACACGCCAATGCTACACACAGGCATGCAAACTCGTCACCTTTCGGCGAAATTCGCCGTTTTGGAATCGAAATTGGCCATCTATGTGATTCGTGGAGATCCGTTGAGAAAATATTTTTTGGAGGGGAGGGGGGGGGGGGGGTCTGATGGCCAGCACTGTGTGTGTGTGGAGCGGAGCATGGACATGGAGTGACCATAGTGACAAACTATGATTGACGGATGTTAACTCCTATCATATGAGCTTTGACGGTCATTTGGCCAATCAGGAACAGTGTTTGTCATTGAGGGGCGGTGACATCAGTCAGTCAGAGCGTCTGTAGGGAAGTTAAAAAAAAATTCTCTCCGAGTCATCGGAGCGTTCAAGCAGCCGCAGTATTATTATTTTACCGTGTTAATGTGCCTACTAGTGTTGCCACCCGTCCCGTTTTTCCCAGAATTGTTCTCTTTTTTTCACCAGCTGTTTCCTTCGTTCAGTAGCCTAGTTAAGGCCGTTTCACACGGGCCGAGGCGTTTGTTGCGCCAACTAATGCATTCTCAATGGAGGGGCGAGCGGGGCCGGGCAGAGAGAAAGTGCAGCGGGCAGGGGCGGTCTCAACGATCTCGGGGCCCGTTTCAAGACCCAGTGTGGGGCCCCCACTTTTTTTTTTTTTTTTTTTTTTTTTTTTTTTAATAAATAATGCTTGTGCATGCTCCCTGCGAAAATAGAAAAAAAGATTGTGGAAACCATTTGGTTCATATACGGATTATGAGATAATGGGCCCAGCAATTTTCTTCTCAAAGTACACCAGATTGATGAATTTTACTTTAAAAGGTTGCATTTTTTTCTTCCGGGGGAGCATTCCCCCGGACCCCCCTACAAGGTACAGGGTTCCCACCTCAGTCTCCTTATATATCCTACTGTAAAAAGCACTGTAGGTGTTTATGGTTATTATAGGTCATTACACTGGTCAGTCTGAACTGGTAGCCTAATAATGGCCGAGCCCTCCGCCCCAAACATCAAGTGTCCCTTTTTTTTCCTAAATCCAAGGTGGCAACCCTAGTGCCTACTCGGTTTATGTGAATCACTTTTTAAATACATTCACAGAGTTTGCCAACCGTTGTTTTACAGCCATTTGCATTGATTTATGCGCATGCTGGTTAACGGCCGCGGTTGGCGGATTGTCACTGCAGATTAACATCCAGACCCCCCTACCGGTGTTTGTTTTCGGACTTCTCACCTTTTTCATGGCTTATGAGTTTGCATGCCTGTACACAGCAAATTCGTGAGTGTTAATTTAACACCCAGGGTGTCAAATTTAACACCAGCAAAGTGTCTATATGTGTCCACACTCAACAGTGTTAAAGTAACACTTTTAAAAATGTTAAACAGGTAACACTCATTTTTTGTTAATCTAACACTTCTCATTGTTAAAATTGAAAAATCTACTTAGGCTACTTTCTCAAAGTTATCTTCCAATGTCAGCTCCAGATATGAAATAAAAAGGCGGTTGGTATGGTAAAAATGGTAAATGGACTTGTATAGCGCTATATCTCCGTTTATCACAGACTCAAAGCGCTTTACATTGTTTTTTGTACACATTCACCCAGTCACACACACATTCATACACCGATAGCAGCAGCTACCACGCAGGGTAGGCTTAGCACTAGGGTGCTAAGCTAACTAAGCTAACTATCGGGAGCAATTTGGGGTTCAGTGTCTTGCCCAGGGACACTTCGACATGTGGCGGGGAGACGGGGGATCGAACCTCCGACCCTGCACACCAGAGGCGAACACCCTACCCACTTCCCCACTGCCGCCCCAAAGAGAAGGAGCATGATTTGTAGGCGTGGCTAGTATCTACGTCATGACCAAATTTAACGACGATGTAAACAACACCCAGATTTGACACCTTAATCTTCTCAAAAAAATTACAAGCAGTGTCATTTTGTCCCCCAGCGGTGTTAATACAACACCAACACTCTATATTTAACACCAACACCCACCATTTAACACCGACGTATTTGCTGTGTACCCCATTCAACAACAGCAGCATGTTCAATCATCATGCACAAAACACAACCAAGGGCGAAATTCTGTCGAGAAAAATCGTGTTGCACCCATCAAGTATTTCAGAAATTTCGAAGATACAGTATACAATAGTGCATTTGAATGGAACTGGTAGCTCATGTAATCTTTTAGGTAAGTCTACTTTTTGTTTTACTACCAGGCAGTAAGACCCATTCTTTGTCTCTATTCTCTCAAACTTCAACTGGGGAGAACTGCTCCTGCCGCAAAGCGATTTTAATTGCTTTAAGCCAATAAGAAAATGCGAGACTGAATGGATGGGCTTATGTGCTGCTTCCCAAGCAAAACAGCAAAACCAACCCTGCTGCTGCTCACACAGATTTCCCCCTCGTAGCTAAATCCCAGAGACTGTCTCATTGTTTCTCTCCCGAGTGAGAAGCGGAGATAGGGAGGTCACAGCACGGAGGACGAGCACAGAGATAAGTTGAGTGAGCACATTTTTGTTTTGACACGGCCGCTCCCAAGATGCCAATGGCTCAGCCTGAATCGGTGCAATCATTCTTGAATGTTTTTTCAGAGAGCTGAGACTCTGGGAACAAAGTCAACAACAGAAGAATCAAAACGAAATATGCAAATAAGTTAATAAAAAAAAGCTGTGACAATAATTAAGGTGACTGCTTTGAAGTTCACAGTTTATCCCAGCTGCTGAGAATATATTAATGAGTGTTCATCCTGTAGTCATCGCTTGTCAGACTGATTAATCTGCCCATCTGGGGGGGTCGACTAGAGACAGAATGGATCATACTTTGGTCCCAGGGCTTCTTGCCACTCTGCTGTCTTGGTGAGGCCATTTGGGCCGGAGACGAGCTAATCAGTCACAGGCAAGCTGCAAGCTTGATCCTATGTGGTCACTTGATCGCCCATCATTGTCGCCCAAGTTTGAATCAAAATAACTTTTTGACAATGAGGAATAAATATAATCTGCAAGGAGGTAAACACAGTACACAAGGATTGCTCTTGCGCTTTAAAAGGTATAGTCAGTCAGTCATTATAATCCAAAACATTCATTACTGAAGCAAAAGGTCTCTTTCAGCATCTTTATTAGTATTTATTAGACACTTGGGGGTTATCCGATGAGACAGATACTATCAGCATCGCTTAGCACCGCGCTTGGGACTGGACGGCTTGAGCACTTGCTCTGAGCGTCGAATATCGCCAAAATGGGCACTGACCAAGCTTCTGTTTTTGATGCGCTGAGAGCAAAGTTCAAAGTTCAACACGCGTTCTGTATCACTGCTGAGTATGCCTTTAAACTAAGTCAGTGGCACATTGGGAATAAGTGAATGCAACCGAGCGAAGAAACACTGAATTTTAGAATAACAATTACTAAGAAATGGGCTCCATCAGATTTTCTTTGAATCCTTGCTTTCTATCTTGTGGTCATGTACATCTACCTATTATTTATATAAAAACAAGTTTGAATTGATCACAACTGCTTAACAAACGCAATCAGTGAAGCCGGGTTGCAAACAATCATTGCTGTGTTTTAATAGGTCCCAAGCCCAAAAAGGTTGGGAATGACGCACTGCTTATTAAAATCAAAATTCCGCCCTCAGCTACACTTTTGTGACAGCGCTATGCTGCCACAAACAAACAACACGTTTTACTGTAAAACTGCATTTAAGACGGAAAGATGCAAAAAAGGTTATGCTAAATGCAAATGTATTGCAGTGCCCACTCATGGCACAAAGCCACTTGAGTTGATTCCAACAGAAAAATAATGTAAAACAAAAAACTTCCCACATGCCCAATCAGAGCTGATTATGTAAATGATGTGGTCAGCATTAACTTGCTTCAGAGGAGTGAGACAGTTTTTCTTTTATTTCCAAACAGTATGTCTGAAAACTCAGGGAGGTCACTCACGAGGGACCTGGATGCTTTTTGAACATCAGCTCCCACAGCGAAAGGTATTACTTTAATGTCCTGGGTCAAATTATTAATATAAAAAGACACAGAAAGCTTTTTTTTTATTTTTTATACTTCAATGTGCAATCTGGTTCGCCTCATTAAATCTCAACAGTCTGTTGAAAAAATGACTCATCATTAAGTCCTGGCTCAGAGACCTGATTTAGAGATTCATTACTGGAAGTCTTAAAACCGAGAAAAACTTGAAAATTTAAAAACTGCATTGGAAGCAGAAAGAAGAATATTGCTTATTACAGGAAACGAAGGCTCTGTTTAAATATATTAAAGAGATATGGTCGTGTTAACCTCAAAATATTTTTCCAGTGGGCAATTTTGGAACTGCTGCTGTCATTTCAAGTCCTACTCAGTTAATTAAATTTAAGGCCACACTTAGATTGTGCATAACATTTTCCCAGATCTTTCGCCTTTATGTAACAGATGTAAGATTGCCGAGGGTACACTTGCTCACCACTTTTGGGAATGTCCAAATCTTTACAACTTTTGGTGTATTGTAGTTCAATGGTATTCTAATGTTTTAAATGTGTCTTTAACTCCTGATCCGGAAACCGCCCTGTTCGGACATTCCACAGCCCTGGAAAAATTGGACCACAATGGCACGCATAAACATGGTGTGGCATGGTTATTGCCAAAAGATGTATCCTGAGGCTGTGGAAGTCCGACTTGGCCCCCCAATTCGAAACCTGGCAGAGGGAAATGGTGGGCATTCTACATGTGGAAAGGCTAAGACATGAGCTGTCAGGTCACCCCCATAAATTCCCCGCTATATGGGGCCCAGTGCTGCGGCACTTAGGGAACCAAAAGGTGTGAGGTTTGCCCCAGTTTTGTTTTTGTTTTAGCTTTGTTTTGTTTCTTGTGTACTTATAGCTTATTTTCTTAATCATTTTGTCATAGTTATTTATTTAACTTTTTTTCTGTATTCCTTGTCTGTTTATGTGGGGGAGGGGGAGGGGGGAAGGAGTTGGGTGTTGTGTATGTATTGTATGTGTTTACTTATTCTGTTTTTTTTGTCCATATGTAAAAACAAAAACATAAAACCACTAAAATAAAAGTAAAAAAAAAAAAAAAAAAAAAAGCAGAGAAACAATATGCTGCCTGAATGGTTTGCTCCAATGCTTAAGATGCGGTTGCACATCTGTCATAAGCGCTCACTTTCCATTGTTTTCGCTACAGCGGCATTCTTTACATTCCAGTGGCTGTGACTCCCTTTGACTCCAGAGAGAAGGAGGAGGGGACAAGACACTCCTCCGGACTTATTATTGGTTTGAAGCTCACGCCAAGGTGTCATTTAGCGACATTTGAAGCCCTCCTTACCGTAACAAAACGATGTAGGTTTAAGCATCGTATTTAGAAAAAGGCAGCAAGAGTGTCTACCACATCCACATTGTAACTAACTGTCAGCCTAAGCCTTTTATCAGAGGTGATTTACAGTCTTCCTCCTGTGTTGGAAGGTTTGTGGTTATGACATAGTTGGATGTTAAATTCCTGTAAGTGTGAGGTCGTCAGATCACATTCAGAAAATACCAAGTCGAGTACGCTGCAGGAAACCTAAATTTATTTGTGCATGGAAGTACATTTTTAACATTTCTAAACAGTATTTGTTAAAAATTTAAATAAAAAAAGATTTAAAGTTTCCTCTTCTAGATTTTGGAGTTTTCAATTGCATCTCACAGTGAATGGAGCTGGCCCAGGTGTCACACTAAGTCCCATACTTATGGTACGTGATACCAGCTGTATTACATCAAAGCGCTTGACCAGTAGTCAGTTGACAGCTGGAGAAAGGTCAAAAAGGTCATCTGAAACCACAGTTGAAGATACTGGGGTTAAGACCTACACCTTTGACATACAATCACAAGTCACTGATATGTTCCACTCTTCTGTAACGTGAAGACACCTTTGATGAATGATGATGCAACTGAAATCTCTGAAAGCAAGGAACCTTCAAAATGACTAGTTGTTACTTAAATTATTTCAGCAAAGGGTAAATTTGTGTGGAGTTCACTTGTTCTCCCCGTCTGCGTCTGTTTCCATGGTGTTCCAATAACATGCAGTCTAAATCAAAAGACGTGAAAGGGAGTGTGAACTGTTGCCTGTATCCCAGGGATGTAAACTGCACTCTATCCAATAAAAGTTGGGATATGCTTCAACCCTCTGCACGGCCAACAGGCCAGTATTAGAGCGGATGGATGGATATTGTCTGTGTGCTTTTTCCCTCCAGTAGTAAACAGACACTGATTCTTTTTTGGAAATAGGCCCACTCACATCTAAATTCCCTGGAAAATCATATCATAAGGCAGCGATACAGAAATCAAAGACTAATGCCTGTCTAATCTGAATAAATAATGTTTTTACTTAATCAGAGAATCAACGTGTCTGCATAATATTACAGCACACAAAATGATAAGTGTGTGGACTATTTATTTAACAAGATACACAGAATAATCATTATTTAAAATGACAGATATCTGGCAACACCTAAAGAGCAAGCTGGTCTAGATATTTTAGGCTCATACCAAGCAACATGAATGACTGGGAGCTATGGAGTTTGGCAGTCACCAACAGCTGGCTATAAACCATTTAGTACATTTCTACTCTATATAAAGAGTTTTGTGACCATTTCCCCATTCAGGGGTGTAGCAGCAGGATGCCCTGATAACTTACGAGATGACACTAAATTCTCTTCATCCCTTACAGAGTTAAGACTTGAATATCAATACACCCGAAGACCAAGCTGCTGTGATAACGTGCCGAAACCACAGTAAAGCTGGCTTTCTATGACGAGTAGAAATGCCTCCAGGCTATAAAGTGGCTGCGCTGGAATGTCTTGGACAGAGCTGTTTAGGGAACTGTGTATATCTGTTTGACCTCATTAGTACCGCGGGCCAGGGCTGTATGTGCCAAGTCTTGTGCTCTGCTCTCTCTGCCACTTTATACACATCGCTAGAAGCTTGTTTTCTAGAATGAATTGGTAGCATGCAAATAAAGGAATGGAGGGAGAAAGAGTGTTTGTATATTTGCACAGGGATTACCTTACAGTTTTGGCATGTTGATAAGGGCACCACAGTTGTAAGGATGAGGATTTGGATGTCAGAGGGGGCGAATGAAAAGGAAGCACCGAAAACACACACACACACACACACACACACACAGTATCTTTGGCATACTAATAATATGTAAGCATATCTGTGACTGTGTCACTCGCTCAGGCTAAGCATGTGGTGTTAGCAAAACACACACTATGCAAAATATGTTAGGGACTATATTTTCTTTCCTTTATTTTCTTAAGGGAAGCACATTTCTTTCAGTGCAGTACTGTTTGTGCACACAGATGGTGAACACACCACTACTCCCTCACAAGCCAGTGTTTAACTGTAGAAATGCATGCTGCCAAATTAATGTAAGATAGTAATGTGGGATGACAAGAGGCCAGGACTTGTATTCATCCTGGAGCGCTCGTGAAAGGCTTTCGGTGCAGAGAAGAGAGTGTTCTATTTCAGAGCATTTAGAAATGTCTCAGTGCCTTTGTTTCTGCACAGACAGCCACAGTATGACTTAACTTAAAAGGGCATATTCAGTGTGTACCAGTCAGGTAAATACAGGTAGGTGTAACAAAGATCGCCAAATTGGTTCTGACAAGCCAGAGGAAGCGGAAGTCTTGGTAGGAGAGCAACACTGCATTGTTGGCCATACCTCATCTATATACAGTAGATTAGATACAGTGTCTATGAACATCACGCTGTCTGAATGTTGTGTCTGAAAGTGACAGTCATTAACTATGCTGATTCACCCAGGACCAAAAGTCAATGGCTGTAAAAGGACCTGGCACCACATCAAAGGCCTATACTACAATATTGTGTCCAAACTGCATGGGGAGCTCTTTAATAGTAGAGTGATGCTGAGCTCCAAGCTACTGCAACAAAGAAGGGCGGATCTAATTACAGAGCTGCTGTCTGTTAGGGTCCAATCAAATACTTATATACAGTGCGTGTGTATATATATATATATATATATATATATATATATATATATATATATATATACATATATATATATATATATACATATATATATATATATATATATATATATACATACATACATACATACATACATACACACATACACACACACACACACACACACACACACACACACACACACACACACACACACACACACACACACACACACACACACACACACACACACACACACACACACAGTATAGCCAAACGACTCGACACAAAGTTGAATAGGCCCATCAGCTCTACAAAACTCTCTCTGTAGTATGGTAGAATTTACACACTGGTGTCAACCCCTGTCATTGGCACAGGAGCTCAAGAAGTGCCCACGAAATGTTTCAGTTGTTGATTCTACTGCCAAGAAATAAACTGGACGTACAGCAGAAGGCTTAAAATCCATGCGAGATCACTTAAGGCTAACCTCAAAGATGCGCTGAAAGTGTTTTTGAAGTTACTCAGAATTCCTCATGGGGGAGACAGAAGTTACGCACTATAGCTTTAAAAAACATTTATGCACTCTGAACCTCCCTCACCCCTTTCTGTGCAGACCACTGGTTGAAGCATGCAGGCAGGTTGAGGAAGTGGAAACAATGTGACCAAATCACAGTAGATTTTCTCCCTCAAGCACTTGGTGCCAGTGAACTCATCCTTTCATCACTCAGAAGAGAAACAGAACTACTGTGCTTTACGTCCACACAGCTCACGTGGCTTCGCTCCAATTTAGCCGAGCATCCTTTCAGAGTAGCTAATGCTGTGGTTGGCATGGCACTCCCATTTGGGATCAATTTGGCGCCAAGGCATTTGCTACAGCATTCTGTCAGAGATACAGAGAAAAAAACACCATACAACAACTCCTCTCTGCAGGAGGTCTGGGTGTTGCACGGAACAGGATGGCAACACCCACAATGCACCCTGGCACAGGAAGAGAGGAGGGAAGTCATGTGAGGGAACGTAGGAAAGTGGCAGACAGAGTATGTATAGAAAAGTGAGTGGAGGGATAGAGGAAGCTTAGCAATGCGACGCTCATTAGCCACGCCTAATCAGAATAACAACGGGTGCTTTCAAGTTAGAACAATAGAGACCCATCACTCACCATAATGGCCAGAAACATGGCCTCGACCGGGCTAAACCCATACAGTCTGCCACGGGGACCAGGGGAGGCTCATATAGAAGTCAGTCCATGAATTGAAGGAGCGGCTAATAGAGGCATTGGCCCGGCCCTCTGGACTGAAGCCAGCGGCGACTGGACAGTTTAACGAGCTTTACAAGGGAGAAGCATTCAATTCGACCACAGCAAAAAGCCAACGCAATAAGGTAGAGGCCAGTGTGCGCCTGTCACAATAAAACAAGTCAGACAACAATCCATGCTGTATTCAGTTATGGTCTTGTGTGTTTTATTCGTTTGTTTGTTTTTAATTTCAATGTGTAGGGGTCAGGACTAATTAATGGACTATAAAGAGACCATACACAAAGTCATCTACCATCCTGACAAAGGCAATATAGCCCAGACCTTATTTACAAAGTAAGCATGGTATGCTGGAGATGATTTTCTTTGACATTCTTGTGCACAGGCCTACAAACTCATGTAGGATGAAAAAGGTCCTGGTTCTGAAAGCGAGTGTTGGCCCGTACAAAGATTATAAGTGCTTGTGGTCCCCAGTTTGGCTCTATGCCTCTTAACACTTGAAACTTCAATAACCACATTGTGTAGCTTCCCTTGTTTAAAAATGCCTGTCGCGCATGGATGTTTTGAAACACAGCATACGCAGTTGGCTACAAAAGCACGGAGAAGCATTTGCACTTGAGTGAGTTCACAACACTGGTTAAAAAGCAGGTGAGTAAAAATTAACTCTGACACACATGTTTATTTCTTACTTAAAACTGCATTATTGGATAACAAGTAAACTGCAAGATGTGCTTTTGGAGCCATGAGGTTGCATTGCTTCAGTTATCCCAAGAAAATGGAGGAAAAGTCAACCTTTGAGGTAGTAAAAAACTAAATACAGTTTGATGCAAGTAAAGTAAATATCAAAAATAAACTGAGCGTGCTGAGGAAGTGAGCAAAAGACGTATTAAGTAAAGGGGAGATCATTAAAAAAGCTTTTTAGTCAGGCATGAACTACAGCCACCTCTGTGGTCAGCGCCCAGTCATTTTTAACTGTGTGCATCAATGTGTGTTAGGTAGGATTAATTATAGGCGAGCATTAGTAGAGTTGTTAACAGTGACCTTTCAATGTAGTTCCACTTAAAAGACTCAAAGGCACAAATTATATATATTTATAGGAGTGAGCTTAACTTTTGAGAGCAAGGGAAAACAGTAGGAGGATGACTGTTCCATCAACTCCTCCTCATTTCACTGAAGTCTGTTTTTCCCCACTGAAAATAAAAGGTAGAATAGGATGAAAGCAAAAGGCAAGGAGTTTTAGTAAGCTGTATTAAAGCCTCTGGAAACTTGGTCTAAAATATTAAATCAATATATAATATCAAAGTTGGGTTTTCTCAATAAGTTTTTACAAAAATTTAATTGAAAATAAAAACAGCTTTTTTACTATCTAGACTGTTTGACAGGACTGTGGGGGTGTGGCCGTATCAAACGGTCTCCATGTCAAGTCATTGTTTTGTATAGAGCATTCGGGCAGAGACCTGCAGTGATTGGTTCAAAATAATTATTGTCTAATAAGAACCAGTACCTCGCCATCTAAACCAAATTTCTTTCAGGTTTATCAAATTTATATGACCATATTCTGGATTGATAAATATGCCCAACTCTTGCAGATTCTCACTATCATGCAACTTCCCATTACATTACCAATTCAGAAGGATTTTGTAGATTTGGGTTCACAGGGGTTTAATGAAGGTACAGTACAAACAGCATGGCAGGAGTGAAAGGAATGTAGGACCAGAGTGTTTTTGTTCATTGTAAGAAGAATTCAAGCAACACATGCCATGCCACTTCTTTCAATGGTGGGGAGAAAGGCCACGCGCTCCCTTGACCTAAGCCTAATTACTGCATACCTTGGTGTGGTGAATAACAGCAAATTCTGCAGAGACTCATAGACGAGATGAGGACGGTGTGATGCCAGACGGCTGCCTAGTCCCCTCCGTACCTCCCATTGGCTCAGCTGCCCGGAGGGGAAACCAGAACTTTTGGGGAAAAGTGCGAGTGTTTGATGCTCTACATTCTCCACTCTCCAAAGAAAATGTAACGTCAAGTTTAGAGATTTCAGTTTTTCCAAACGCAATAGAAAATATTCTGAACCGAATGCTTGCAGTAGCCCTGAGCTAAATAAGTCTACATTTTCAATCAACATTTGAGTCTTGAGTTTTGCTTTCTAGTACAAACAAACATAAGCACAACAGTCTGACTCAACCGCGCTGGGAGGATAAAGTCAAAGAGGGCACTTTTTTTTGGACGACATACTTTCAGCGTGTGCGAATCTCCTGAAGCATAAAATCAATGTTTAAAGAAACCGACGAGCGCATGGGAGAAAATAACAGCAAAGAGCCATGGGTTATTTAGAGCAGAGCATCCTGACAGGACAGTGTGGCCAAAAGCCCTAAGGTTCGTCTACATTTCACCCTGATCATCAGGACAAGCTATAGACAGCCATCCAACACAAAAGATTGATTTTTTTTGTACCCTCCGGCACTGCACTAATCTTAAACAAGACTGTAAAATGTTACGACTGCGGTGCATAAAAAACACAACACATTTCTCATAAACTTTTATCGACTTCATCAATCACTGTGTAGTGAAACTGTAATGTAACTTTCTGACAACGGTTTCATTGGCACATTTGGGTTCAATTTGCTTGGACAAAGTTGAGTTAAAGAAAATACATATACAGTGTTTATGTGTGTATGGATATAAGATCCATTTCCTCCATGCTCGTTTGATTGGATTGCGAAAGAAGTGGCGAGTATTACCATGGCAACGACCGATCCAACCACAGTTCCGTAATCCTTAACATCGTCACCCTTGATGCTAAACGGTGACCTGCAAAACTGACTCTTTGTGGTCGTAAATTTGTTGTTTCAGTCAAAACACAAACAAGGGCACGGGGCAAATGAATATAAATTAAGATTCAGGACAAAAGGTCTGACTGCTGTTAAAACATGAACGACACATTTTGAAAGATTTATAGTCCAACTGCTTGCCAAAAAAATAAAAAGACTATCTCCGTGCCAAGTTTGAAAGCACTCTCTTTCTTGCACGAAAAACTACCAAATGGACCGTTCAATTGAATCTAATCAACATGTATGAATAACTTGCGTAGAAAGAGATCATTAAATAAGGTGGATGTTTCATGTATTTCGGTAGATATATACACAAATGGTATGCATAGACATTATAGACAAATATTTAAATGAAATATCAATAATAATAATAATCTGTCGGTCGGTCGGAGGATCAAGTGGCAAAAGGAAGCATGAGCTGATACCCACAGATGTGTCATTCATCTGATGGACCGAGAAGGAACACAGAAAACAGCACCGCAATGGTCGCCGAGTGTGAAGAGCAGAGCACCAAACCATTTCCAATCACTGTCAACTGTTTCCTTCCCTCTCTTCTTTCTGTGCTTGCATCTATTGAGCATCGGGTCTCTCTCTCTTAATCTCTCTCTCTCTCTCTCTCCGTTCCTCTAGTATTTTCGTCTTGGAGGTTTTAACATTAATTTGTCTGCATTTGTCTGATAGTGGCAGAACTTGTGTAAATCGAGATATCTGAAAATAAAGGTCTATTTTAAACTTATTTCTCTCTCTCTCTCTCTCTTTCTGGCTGGCAGTTAGGAAGGCATGAATAATGTGAGCAAGCACAGGGACGGACAGGCTGAGCTGAGCAGTTGGTCTCTTCATTTCCAGAATCTATTTATTTAAACGTGCCACCCTCGATTCCCTGCAGAGAATGTGATGAAACGAGGGTGTGAATGGAGAAGAAATGAGACGAAGAAAAGGGGGGAGAAGAAAAGGGAGGGCGAGAGACAGTGCTGCATATATCAAAACCTCCCATGAGTGACCATGTGAGCTGGCTTAAAGCAGCTGGAGGTGACCTCGCTGCAGGCAACAGGGTGGAGCACGGGGTTGTTAAATGCAACAACAACAAAAGGCAAAACTACTCCACACACCATTCTGGCCTCATAAACATACGAGTGTAAAATAGAATGATAGACACCGACAATGCAGCGACAGTGGCAGGTTTTATTGAACAGACCTGCTTATACTGTATGTGTCTCTTTGTTCCTTGTAGGATCAATACGGCCCAGCGGAAAATCAATGCCTTGTTTGTAGTCTTACTGCAGACTATTGCTGAATTTATCTTGTCACAAACTGCTGATCTGTCAGTTTTGGGACTGCAATTCTTGCTCTTATCGATCAATAACAATGTATTTTCTGCCAAAAATGACTTCAGTCCAGACAGGATTCTGATCAGATTTGTGTTGTGTGTGAGGTAGCTTTCACATCACATTTGGTTTTATTGGACAATTTAAAATAAATAGTTTTTCTTTCTATGGTATTTCTGGAATTACACTTTTTACCTCTTATCTTGCTAAGTTTAAGGTCAGAAGGTGGATATCACCGTCATGTGCATGAGCATATGAAGAATTCCCCAAGACATTGTCTGTTACAGGTGAAATGGTCTTTTTAGATTATGTTTGTTAGATGAAACAAACGAGATACAACATTTTGATGTACTGAGAACGAGAGAGGTCCTGGCAGTTTAGTAGTCTGGTAGTTTTGAAGCATGGAAAAAATTAGGCAAGGAGTTTCTCCCCATCTTTAAACTAACCTCCTCCTGCCTAGCATAATCGTTTGCGTGGCTGGCTAACTAGCTTGTTACCTACAGGTGCAGCTTACCAACCAAGTCCAATATTTAATAGTGTTACAAGTTAGAAAAATCCCCATTGAGGGCCAATGCTATAAACTACTGCTTTATTAAATAATGCATTGGGCTATATGTGTTCTAACAATACTGAACACATAATACAGAAGGCTTTAACCTGCAATTTCAAGAAAAAAATTCTGCTCCAACTGGTACGAATGCTGATCTCTGCCTGGGAAGGTTCAATTGCCTATCCCTCAAATAAGTTATTTTGCTTCTGACCAAAGATTTGTTATCCGTTTTCAGGGCAACCAGGTTTAACAAGTTGCCTTCCATGTGTTGTTCTTCTAACAAGGAAAAGTTGTACGTAATTTGTAAGTCTTTTGTTGCTCCTTGTCAACAGTTTGAAAAATCCATCTTCTTGCAACCCTAATCCACTCAGAAAAACACATATCAAAAGGGACACAAATGGAAAAAGTTGCTCTCCCTCTCCCATACACACACACATCCAAGTGTTTGTTCCCTGCCAAGAGACAACCGGAGAAAGACAGAGACCACAGCTGCTCTAAGAAAGGCTTTAAATCGCTCCGTATTGATTGTTCCCTGTTTTGTTTTTTTGGTGGATCAACACGCTAGTGTGGGCTGAGGAGTTTGCTTAATATTCCCTTCTCACTGTGAGCAGGTCAGCCAATTTCACCCTCCCCAGTGCCTCCGCTCTAAAATATCCCATTTAGCTCTCATTTATATTCATACAACTGCAGGTTTGAGGATGTAGATATAAAGATTTTCCAACGTGAAATATGAAATCGTACTTTACGAAATCCAATGTTATATAGGAGGGGAACCTATCCAGTTTTGCAGCAATACATAGCCCCTTTGTGATTCATCACAGCGTCACAACCCTGATGTTTATTCTGGCATCACCATCCTACAGGGCTGCTGGATTTGGAGTATTCCTTTATGTGACTTTGATTGTTTTTTGATATAGAAGAGGCCTAAGGGAGTCTATACAAAAGATAAAAGGAATCGTCTCATCTTTGGGACAAAAGAGGTGTCACTGAGACATGACAAAAAACGTTGCAAAGAGACATTTTATGACAAATGAGCATTTCTGTAGAAAATATGACACATCCCCATGTGTCATTCCCCGTTAAACTGCTTACATATTTAAACAAATCATTCCCTATCGAACGCTATGGATAGAAAACATACAAACAAACAGCTTGAGCGTCAATGTCAGCAATGTATGATCAAGTGGATTAGTAAACAGATAAGTCTTAAACAGGCTTTGTTTTTTTAATCATTAAAATTAACAAATAAAAGAGCTTTAATTGTTGGACTGCCATCTTAGAGCTGTATAAGCTCGCTCTCCTCCGAAAAGTTAAACACACATCATCCTGCTGTTTGAAATGTGGCCAACATGTGGATATTTGCCGTTCAGATGGTGCATATGTGTGTTTGATTTAAGGCTATTCAGCATCAGTTGTAAACATGAATGAGAAGCTTCGTCCTCCTTCATTTAACCCGCCTAGACTGCCAGAATCATTAGTTCAAAGTCATTTTGAGAAGAATGTGTTAAGCCTGTTTATAACCATAGAGATGTCTAGTGCTGAATCATAGAAACAGGAAAATAACTTCAATAGTTTGATTTACTTGCATTCTGAAGTTATTGTGAGATATACTTGACATTTACATAACTTACAATTAGCCATGGCTCTAGGAATGGCATAGTTGGTCGATCAGTTGGTCCATTGCTTTGGTCCAGACCGAAATTTCGAAGAGTTTCTCGGATGCATCGCCATAAATCTGATACAGACATTCATTTGTCTACAGAGGATTACTTTACATTTGGATCAAAATTCCACTTCATCCCTATGACAAAACTAATGACATTCCCATCAGCTTCAGCTGTAGGACTACATTGTGTTTAGTGCCAATTTTAGCATTCTAGTGAACATTGATAACATCAGCATGTTAGCTTCGTCATCGGGAGCACGATAGCATGCAGGTGTTAGCGTTAAGCTTAAAAGACAACTTGCAGCCTCACACTCGTTGCTTGACATGTGACGTACTTAATTAAATCGATTATCAAAGTTGTCGTCACTTCTGTCGATCAACTATTTGTTTAACCAACAATCAGCTCAGCCTTTAACGTTTTATGGTTATGAAATGTGACAATTTTGTGTTTTTTCTGTATCATATCTTTCTAAACTGAGCATCTGAGCAAAAGTAATTTTTTTTAAATCCAGCTGTGATTGGCTTTTGAACCTCCTGTGTGCAGTGAGGAAAAGCAGTTTCTTAACACAATAACCTACATACAGTTGGTGACAGCATAAAAGGTAACACATGTTGTGCTCGTACATGATTCGCAGTCGTAGGTCCATTCAGAAAGGCTGTAAAAGCTTTTAAGGAGGACAAAAGCAGCTGAGGAACAAAGCAACTGACAACTTCAAACTTCCCTAACTTACAGTGGCAATCAGACAGACATAAGGGGATTAGCCGCAGGAGAAACAGACTCCAGAACAGATACTGTATAAACACATGTCTATAGTTTATTATGATGAAAGGGTAAAGGGTTTCTCCTTTCTTTTCTTTATGCTCCAAACACCAATCATGTACAGAACTTTGTACAGATAATAGAGAAAGTAATAAGAAGTAATAAAGATCTCTTCCACCCTCTTTCACCGTTTAACAAAAGACTGCTCTTGACTTTAAATAAAAAGGCTTTCACTAATTGCTTGATAGGTTAGGTTTATGTTAAGTCAATGTCACAGAGGCACAAACACACGAAAACAGCATTTCATTAAGCTGACGCTTTTATCAAAAGCGAGTGTATTCAACCGTGAGGGAAAAAACCCAGAACTGCAAGAATCATGCAAGTACAATAGCTTCAATTAAGCCAAACTACGAAATGCTGTACCAACATGTAAGTGCACTTATTTTTAACAATTCAAGAAGGAAAAACAACTCAGTTTTAACTTTCAAAAAGACACAGTTTCACCGATTGCTCCCTATATTTTGTTAATGTTCATTCAATGTCCCATAAGCAAAGACTGCCCATTTCTCAGTCCTTGGAGATACTTCTACTTGCTACAACAGTACAACAGATGGCTGATGTTGACAAATAGGGAAAGACAGCTATATGTGAGTGTGTAAGTGGGCTTGTTAGTGTGTGTGTGTTGTGTGTACCTTATCATTACCTGTCCCCAAAGGTGAGGCTGGCAGTCAAACAGTGTATCATGGGCAATGACAACAGGATCTCTCCACCAAACCACTGTCAGGCATGATTGGACAGCATTTGGTAAGTGGTGCTGAGGCCCTGGGGACGCAGTGCTATGAACACACACATGCACAGGCACACACACACACACACACACAAACAGCAGCTCTTTATGGCTGGTGTGAGTCTGTATGTGTATCACACTTTCTGTGTTACACTCCCCGGTGCAACTTAACACTCTCAATGGGACGGTGACAAGAAGACAGATGGGTCTGAGTCGACTGAGAATCATTATCGCACTCCCACGCAACAGTATGTTTTCGTCTGACTCACCACAACTTCTCAGGGATTGCCCAGTCCCATCTTTCAAACACCCAGCAGACCAGTGACCAGTCCAAACTCATCAGGACTCACATCAGTCATTCCATTACTTGGGCACGCGCCATTTAGTTGATATTGTCGTAACGTGCTGGTTTTCCCCCTCAGCTGAACTGGATAGCTTATGCAGACCTGTTTCATGAATTCTTTCTTTGTTGTAAAGATTTCTATGCTGAGGATTCCTGTCTGCAAAACAAATTTTTATCTTTGAGCACAACAATGGTGACCTTTACCTTCTTCAGTTTCAACTGACACCGGCTGATATAACTGGCCTTATGCTACATATTTGCTTTAACAGAGGGCTTCCAGCAAAGTACAGCGTGCAGTTCACAAGATCAGCGAGTCCACCATCGCATGAGCAGTATTAGTATAGGTCTTTCATGGAGGACACCTTAGGCATCTTTATGTAAGGGCCATATGGTCATGTACTTTACAGTTTGCCTAGTTTAGTCAAGATGTGTATGCATAAATACAATTTTAAATAAAAACAGGGATACAACAGAGAGGACAAGCTCCTTAATTGGAATTTGAAGGTTCACTGTGTTTGCCAAAGTCTAATCATCGAATTTGGATAGTCACTGCATAGATATGTTATTGAATTTGCAAAAAAGTGAGACGGGCTGAGATCAAAGTAATAGGAGCAAAATAGATAGGTGGAAATAAAGCTACTTTATTAGATTTAGATATAGATTTAGGCTGCTGGCAAAAGTTTTTTTTTTTTTTTTTTAGCTCAAAAGCAAGAGCCAAGCAGTTGCTAGGGATGTCTTAGTTTATCAGTTAAAGCAGCAGTTACCAGATAGCTGTATTCGCTGTGGACATGGTCAGCACAGAATACAACCCAAGTATTACAATAAATGTACGATAAATAAATAAAGACAGAGGCAAATATGAAATATAGAAAGTGCCAAGTTTTCTATTGCATTCAAAGTCTTACACAATCCCAACAATCAATCTGAATAGTCTGTGTGTATCCAATGTTGCCTCAATACTGTTTAATTATAAACTGAGCACAGATTTGACACTGGTTGAATTAGGTATAAAAAGGTGAATATGTTTTTATAACTGTATGATGAAGACTGTAATCTTATAGTAGATGCATGGTTACTGTAGAATTATAACCTTTTGAATCATAAATTCCTTTCAACCTCATCTGAGAAATACCTAAGAATGATTCCACTACGTGTATAATCTGCTATGCAAACTGATCATTATAATTTTCCAGTCAAGAATGAACGTTGTTTTTAATCAATTAAAAGTCCTCTGAAAAATTAGTAACAAATGACTCGGTTTTCTGATGAAGATCATGTGATAATATGACAGAAAGCTCTGGAGCAGCTAACCCTAAATAGCCCTGGAGGTGACTTTTTTTTAATGTTCAGGAATTCAATTTTACCAATTTTTATATCTGTAGGCTGACATGCGCACATGACATCATGGTAGGTAAAAAGTCAGTGTCCTTCCTCAGGGAACAATTAACGTATAGCGGTATAGCCAAAGTGGTAGACTCGACAGACCAACCAACATCAGCCTCCCTAGAGCCACGCCGTTAGCTAAAAACGACCTTTTGAAAAATAGAAAAAGGCACTGCCATTCCTGCTTGGCTAAAGCACCCTGCTTTCAGGCTGCTGTAATGACTTTCACCCCACATCACCTAACACTAAGTGGGCAGTCGGCGAACAATCCTGATTGCGTTCGGCTGACCTGGAAATGTCTGCTCTTACCTGCACCCAACACCACTCTGATATACTCAATGGGCATATACAGTCAGTGGCCACACTAGAGTAGAGCTACAGTAAGAGCTTCTCGCTGTAGTGGCACTGAAAGATGCAGTGACAGCCTCTGTAGCTGGCTGCATTAATCCTAAAATAGGAAGCTGAACTGGGGCTTTCAGTGTGAGTGTGTGAGAGGGAGAGAGAGATGGAGGGAAAAGCTAATGTATCTTGATGCTAGGCCGGCAATATATATGAATTACAGAGAAAGTGACAGTCCACATTTTTACTGCTAGTGGTGAGATTATCCGAGGTAAGACTGAGTTACATGAATAAGGTCACAGGAGTTCAGGCGTAGCTAGTGACCTGCTTTGACAGTATCGGTTGACCGAAACTGAACATGTTATGATGCCTTTGACAACAAAACTGCATTAAACGTGGGTCTCATACTAGCCAATACCGGATCCCCTAAAAATGGCACTGATACCAATCTAGTGAACAGAATTAGTTCAAAATAACAATCATGCACACACAAATTTTAACTTTTGAGCAAGTTTATCAATGCTCTAGGAGGATTAGAATTCCACCGTTGACCTTTCACTGGAATCAAGTCTAAAGGGCCCACATTAGTAAGAGGAAGATTTCTCAGCCCTTCCCTTAAATTAAATTTCCATTACATGTCTTGTTCTAATGAGAATTTATTGTGTCTCTGAGAATGTAATTGGGCCCTATGTTCTCTTATATACCCATCACTGATTTGTAGAGATCTTAATTGTGTCCTATAAGATAGGACTGATAGCTGGTGGCAATCTAATTTAATCCTCACCTCAGACACTAATAAAAGACCTACTGTTGTGTGATACACATACAGACTCACACCAGACGTAGAGTGCTGCTGTCTGTGTGTTTGTGATTGTGTGTGTGTGCGCGTGTGCCTGTGTGTGCGTGTGAGAGAGAGAGATATTAGAGCACGTATAAAATGAAGCACTTGGATGCATAAACATGTTGCGTGATCACTTTGATTACTATATAAAGTATGACTAATGATCGTGCTTTTTTTAATTACAGTGCTAGTCGGCAATTCAGATAAGGTCTCCCAAGACAAAGAGGACAGAGTCTCGCAGTAATTGACAGTAGGGAGTGAAATAGAGAACTTGATGTATTATTAAAAAGGGGCCAAGAACAAGTTTTGGAGATCGACCATGCATGGAAATTGGTCAGTGACCCTGTTCCTTGGCCAGAGCAAAAAAGCAGCGAAAAACAAAGCCCAATTTTTATGACTTTATGTTTTATTGGGATTAAGTTGGCCCATTGTCACCCAAAGATCTCAGAAGGTTTTAAGTTTAATTGCTGGCGGAGGTGGACCAGGCAGCGGTACTCTGTGAGCGAAGGTTTTGTTTACAGAGTTTGACCAATACACTTTAAACCAATAGCGCTAGACATTAAAAAGAGTAATACTACACTACCATTATTGCTGTCGGGTTATTTTAGTTCTTATATATTTGGGGCATACAAATGAAACAATTGTTCCAAGTGCTCCCAATACTGGATGAGGAAATTACACATTTTCTGCCTACAGTCCTCCGCTCCAGCAGTTCTAATAATAACATGTATTTATCTAAATCAAAGGACCCCTGCCTGATTTGTCGACTAACTAGGAAAAACTGGGTGAATAAAAAAACCCATTAAGTTTAAGCACCATATAAAAGTAAAATACCCAAAGGGATGTAAACATTCTGTGTATTTCAAACTCAACACTTTCTGTAGCTCCTTTTTTGACGGTAAAGGCTTTCCCAATATTGTATAAAGCTTTTATTATAACTATTTGAACATGTTTGACCACAGTTCTGTCCATGGATTAGATTTAGACAGTGACCTACTTGAAGATATTATACTGCAGGTTGAGAAAACGTCAAACTTCAACATTCATGATAATTGAGACTAACAAATATGTTTTCGGATGTGTAGTAGTTGCTGAGATTAGAAGACAAAAATCAGTCAGGGCCAATTAATTAATATCAAAATACTTTTGTGGCGGGGGGTTTATCGGTCGGTTCACATACCTATCTTTGCTACTCACTGTCAAAGTAAACATGTTTCAGCAGTAATAATAGACCAAGTTCGAACAACACAGATGAGATCAGACCCACCCACCAAATGATACCCTTTTATGCTACACTCACACAGCTAATAAAAGTGTTGTTTGCTGCTGCATATAGTTGTGAACTACAGTAATATGTGCTTCAATAATGTTTTGGAATGGAAGCATTCTGTGTCTCTAGAACATGCAGAACAAAATGGCTATGAAATCAATAAATGTAAGCTATAAACAAACGGCTTACCAAGAAGGGATATTTTTAAATACACAAGTACATTACAGCAGAGTGAGTGGACATGTGTATCATCTGCCAGGCCTGGCTTATAGTGATAATACTGTACCACGCTCTCTGAGTCTCTCTCCTGAAAGAGGAATCTATTTCAAACTGATTTTAAAAAAGGACTTAATGTTATTAACCGCACTGATGTAAGGACAATGCAAGAGTGTTCACCTTCCATAGTATGTACTCAATGCAAATAGTATACAGTTAGTTCCAACAGAGTAATTTGTCATACCATGAGTTCTTATACAGTACAACATCACTGGGACTGTTTACAAAATGTATACTGATTTACAGCTGTGACCTCTAATCACCTCTATTGAAAGTTACATTAAGGGTCGTTATCAGATTTTTTAACAAATACTGTACTTCAAAAGATGGACATATTTCCACAGTAATTTAAATTATATTACTAATGGTCATTATCTTCTATGACCGAATCACAGCCGTGCTGATATAGAGTACAACATCACTCCATCTTGTGTGATATTGCTTAATTATCCATATTCAAAACAGCTTCACACTGTAAACAACTGATCACTTGAGCTATCACTGGAGGATATGAATAAATTGTGGGGGGGTGGGAGGGGGGGGAAGTAACGTATTACTTTGATATAGGCCTGGCTGCGTTTTGAATAAATCCCTGGTGTTATCATGCTGAACACACACATATACAAACACACGGGCTAAGACTTTGATCCAAAGCCTCTTATAGGGGTTTTGGCAGATTTTTTTCACCCTAAAATGAGAGCCCACAGATCCTGCTCTCAGCTCACAATGCAAGAAGAAACCTGGTGTCATTAGCTGCAAGGGATCAAGGACAGAAGGCCAGAGGAGTGTGTCCGCAACGACGGAAGAGCTGCACATCCAGCGGAGAAAGTTGACAAGCAGTACAGTAGACGGGAGTTTGGAGCGGCCAGTGCAAGTCGGGCAAATTTCCATGACTATAGTGCTCGTGTCTGCTGTGTGTGTTGCAATTCACCAAGTGTCTACAGCAACTACGGATTGTTTGGATAGCAAAATGTTGCCTTCATGTGCCTCCAGTGATATCACGCTACTCAAACTTAAGCAATCCGGTGCACTTCCTGCTTATAAAAAAAAGAAAGAAGAAAAGAAAAGATTCCTGAGGTGAACTTCTGCTCTGTCTGTGACATTCAATAACTGTGACCCTGTCATACTTTATAGAATGTTTAATTTCTCATCATGACAAGGCTGTTTTGTTGAAATAAGGATTTGGGGATTTGCTCTAATATTTACACAATATCCTTTCCAAATCCAATTAAATCTACTCAGTTTAGCACACATAAGATAATAAATATGTTTTAGGCCTATTTAAATATCTGCTTGGCAAGACAAATACAAATAGATATGAAATAGCAAATGTAGAGCAATTTTAACTCATTCAAGAAAGAGAGTGAAGAGAGTGGGATAGTTGCTTTAATAAAAACCACTAATGATCCGGCAAACAATAAGACAATTGATGGATTTGTCTAACTTTTTCAGCTCTCAATATCTCAACGGTAAAGTAGGTTGTGTGTAAAAGATAGATTTATGATTTTTAATGCCAATACATGAGATCTTTACATGTGATTTGTGCTGAGCTTGGTGTATGTGAAAAATAGTTTGTTTTCATTGGAGTATTCCTATTCTAAAAAAATACATGTAATATGTTATCTAATCACATTTTTAAGTTGAAGGTGTTATAGGCCTACCTAGGCTAATGGATATTCCACTAATATTGACCTATGATGGCTTGGCTGTGAGGCATTTCTAAATATTAGGCCTACAGTAAGTAGCCTACAGCATCATGGAATCCTATATTTGTTATTATCATTTATGTAGGATAACAAGGCTGATATCATACTTGTATATTATTGTTACAGAGTAGTGTGTGTTTTCTGGCCGCCCCATTGTAACACACCCCCTTACAAAGCTACACCAGTCCCAAACACATAGCAACATGACCCTACCGACACAAGCAATAGCCTACACGTCCAAAACAACACATATACAACAACGACTAAGGAAACAATATGCATTCATAGATGAATATCAACACAAATACACAAAAAAGTTCATTATCTTTACTAGGTTTGTTTATAGCACCGAGGAAATGGGACCCAATAGTTTTAGGAGACAAAAGCCCTGTCAAAAACACAAAAACTAACGGTTTTCAAAAATGTCCGGGGTAAAGATAGCCTATATTAGGAAATGATGGACAGTTGGGTGTGTAACATCTACAAATATTTTTTCTTATTTATTTATTTTTAACTCACCTTGTTTGACACACTTGATTCGGACGGGTTCTTTGCTGTGTTTGACCACAGCATGGACGTCCCTGGTGGTGAGTCCAGCCACCGGGGTATCATTGACTTCCAGCAGGAGTTCATCTTGGAAGAGTTTGCCGCTTTGGCACACCGCTCTGCCCGGGAGAAGCTCGCCGATAACCGGGAACAGTCCATTCTCTGCGCCGCCCTTCAACTCCAGCCCAAGTTCCCCCTCCTCATTCCTGCAAAGGACACTCTCGTGTACTTTGTTAGTCCAGTGGTTCTTCCTCTTCTTCAGACTCTTGGACATGGCTCAAAAGAAATCACATGAGTGCGGCCGTGGAAGAAGTTTTGTCGCTCTTTGTAGTCACCCCAGTGTCACCGCAACACTGCAATGTGTCCAGTTTCAATAGTAGACGCCAGTTGGATCCATGTCAGCGCACACACTCACGCGCACAGCAGCTGGATGATCAGTCTGCCTTTGCAATAACTGAGAGCTGCTCGACTTGTGATGCCTTCGTGTGCTGCCTCCAAGATCGGAGTTTACAAAGTATCGGTGTACAAAAATAAATAAAAAAACTTAAAATCGACCGAGAAGAAAGAAAACTGAATTTACGGGAATTGATGTTAAACCCTGAGCGCTGACACTGTGACAAAGCATAGAAGCAATTCAACAATTAACAACGATTCAACTTTATATTTTTCATTTATTTATTTGATCTTGTAAATCTAGACTAAAGCATTATTGTAGAGCAATCAAAACAAATTTGAGTAACTAAACAAACTAACTTTGTATGACCATCTAGCAATAATATGCATACAACAAACTTGGCCACTTAACTATAGCCTAGTCTACAAACGCTCTTTTTAAATAACCTGCATACACAGATTAATTATGCAATATACTTTTAGGCTACATAATCATTGTATTACTTTTACTTCACCACACAAGCTCTGTGCATTTCTCCTGCAGAGTGCCAAGTTTGTTTAATTGCATCGAGAAGATGTGTTTACAACTTGGAAACTTCAGAGTTTGCTCGATTTCGAGGGGCACCTGAAGGCAGCATCCAACTCCAACCAACCCAACTGACCCGGATGTAAAGGCTGAAGGAGGAGGAGAGAGGCAAGGCTTTTCCCAAATCCAGCTTTCCGTGGAAAAGAAAAAAGAGAGTTAGGGAGGGAGGGAGGGAGGCAGAGAGTGTAGCGGTATTTCCATTGGCATGGCAGTAGAGCAGCAATAATAAGCTTATTTTTTTCATACCACAAATATGTCTCTTCTTACTGATTTGCTCACAGACACTTCAAATGCTACAGTTTGTAAAATAAGTAAGAACTATCTTCCACTCAGGGTGAATAAGTAGCCTACTAATTGTTTTAGGCGCACACATCAGAAAGTTAGATTGACTGGCTCAATGACTCAAATTGCTTCTTTTTTTCCAGCCGAACTGTCATTCCTTTCCCCTTGAAAGTGGGACTATATCAATTACAGGCTATTTTTGGTTTGGAAAACTATCTACACAGGCCAAAAACGTTGTTGCAAGTCTTTCAAACACATTTTCATTATTTATATTTTAGTATTTTTATAACGTCTATCTTCAGGTGAATTTGACAGCAACATATGGTATTTCCTTTAACACTTTCAAAGTCTTTGGGGATTGAAGCATTTGTATTTTTAAGGAACACTAGCAGTGAGTATTCCTCAGCTGATATTCGAATTTCAGACATATTTTGTTCCTTCTAGAGTTGTGATACACACACTCAAGTCAGTTTGCTGTAATAGTTTTGTCATTTGCTGGAAAATCCCCATGTGTTTATCTCAAACTAGAGGAGAGGGACATAAAGGAAACACAGAATGTGACTGAGCATAATCCTTCTTCAAACAAATGTGTGTTGTGGGTATTTTCCTTTGCATGGTTGACATCTTTAAACCTACCAATCGGCTCTGTGAAGCCTCCACTGACATATCTGCGTATTCAGTTTCAGAGCTCATTTTCTGTAATGACAGTTTACTGCTTCACAGCCATAATTGCATAGATACGCACATGATAATAGCTATGCTACATTGCATTGAAGTTATCTCTTGTCGCAAGTTAATCCTTTTTTGAGACTAAATGTCTTCTTTTTCCAGTCCCAGTAATGAGTTGCGATAAGTGCACTTGTTTCCCACACAAAGAGATTTATTTCTTGTGTCATTTTATTGTGCCTCGTTCAAAGAAAATATCCAACTGTGTGTGAACAGTGCTGTTTTGTTTTTGTTTTTTTTTCATATAATGCAGGTATTAATGCTGTCATATCCACACAGCAAGATCCAAAAATCTGGTGAACACATAGTGGTGCCTTTATAGACATGGGTATCAAACCTCACTACGTTCTGACAGTTATAGCATAAAGGTGAATGAAAACCATATTTCTGCTTCACAAAATTGTGTTTTTGAGCATCAAAGCTCATTCTTGACTTGGGAAGAGTGGTTTGACACTCAACATAATCTCAAATCAAGGTCAATCTCCCACATGGCCTGGATTTCATCAGCAAACAGAGATTACTCATGTGAATTGTCATCGCCTGATCTTCTAAACCATACAACTTCACTCACATATGAAGATATAAGTTGAAAGATCAAACGGTCAAATGACAAGTACTATGGTTAAAGGATAGTATGAGCTGATATTGAATTAGGAAGATTTTGAAAAAATTCTGTTCATGATTTTCCTTTGGATATGAGTGGGAGTAGCCGTTTCGCCCTTTTTTCTGTATTTAGGCTAAACTAAGCTAACCAGCTGCTGGATATTTACTACAGACCATCAACCTCTCAGGAACAGAGTGACTAAGCATGTTTCTCAAAATGTTGAGCAATTTGTTGAAGTATATTCATAGTAAAAATACAGGAGTCAGCAACAGTCAAATACAGCATTTAATGTTAAGCATAAGCATTTAAACTCCCCCCATGTCAGAAGGGAAATGTCTGTCGGTGGCACAGTCCATTGGTAGTTGCCTCTAAATAAAGGAGGAAGCCGATATCAAAAAGACATTTGTTGTGAGATGAAGATCAGCTTCGACACTGCTTTGCAATCAAGTTTATCCCCAAAGCAAATTTGCTGAACTTGAGCCTTGACAGACAATGCATCATTTGATTTGGAAAAGGGCCTCTGCTCTGCATTCCAGACGTGGGAGCATTCCAGACTTTTGGGAGTTAAAATTAAAAAAGAGAGAAAGGAAAGCGAAAGAGAGAAGGGGGAGTGTTTTAACAAGGCAGGGGCAAGAACAGTGGAGGCACTAGTGTTTGAACAAGGAGAGGAATGCTCTGCGCGTGGCAGAATAAGTGCTGGGGAGTGAGAGAACATCAGCAGTGCACGGAATGAAAGGCCTGGAAAAACAGTGTGGGATTCTGTACGAGGTATGCTAGGTGGGCTGCTTGGGCCTGGCACAGTGAGCCCGTAAGCGTTGGTTGATGAGAATTGGGGTTTCTAAACAACTATTAAACATGTCTTGTGTGTTTTAGAGAACAACGTTTTCACAATTCATGTTCATATAACTATAATTTATCTTGGAAACGTGACACGCGGTACACACACAGCAGCCTCAATTCTTTTTTTGCGCAGATTTATACTGCAGGAAATCATTCTGCTCAACCATCAGTCACATCTATACACGACCAGATGGGAGCTCATTGGCTCAGCCAGCGACGCTGCCCTCTGGGATTGCTACGCTGCTCTGCTACATGATGTAATGGTTATGACAGGCCTCGTTTCAGGATAATTAAAGCTGGTCAGGAATAAAGCGAAATTGCCTGATGATGGCCTCCGCTGCCGATGAAAGGGGAAGTTATTATCCACTTTGTCTGAGCGAATGCTGCCATTCGAGCTCCAGCGGAGTCATTGTTGGGCAATTTGGCTGCTTGTTTTACAATGTCAAACCCGATACAGGGTTGAGTGAGTGAATAGGATGTGATCTTTCCGAGCCGCCAAGTTTGTCTTAATCGGGCCAATCCGTCTGAGGGATCTGACTTGTTTCTTTCGCTGCCATCTGCTCCACCTTGCAGCCCAGGGAAGGTCCAGTCCGTCCCTTTGTATCTCTCATTCGCTTGAACCCCAAAGGGCGAAGGTGTGCCAATGCCAAGAGATGTGTAGCTGAACCTGATCTACTGCCAAAAGCATCTCATGACTTTGCTGGTACTGGCAGCAAAAGGTTGAGGAATGCTGCACAATGTGAGAAATAGTGTTGAGGCATTAGCAGGACCCATCTTCATATATTCACAAGCAGTTCTTAATGGTTTTGGTACCATGGTGAGACACATGACTGTGGCATGAGTGTTGTAGTGTAGTCAGAAATCAGTGTTCCAGTCCAAGTCACCAAAGAAGAGTCCAAGTCCAGTCATCTCTACCTGAGTTCAGTCCGATTCATCCAGTTTCGATCCAAGTGAATATATTTGTTTAAATTGATCTGTTGGTTTGGTTCTTATCATTCAATATTTGTATTGTTATTTATTGCTTCTGTATTTTTTTAAATTCTCTACATTGCATTTATTCTGCGTATTTTATACAAATATGGTTATAGGTAGAATAATAATCTATAAATGTTTCGACCCCGTTATTTGTTTCCTTTTTTGGGGAGAAGGGGGTTTGGCTTTCATATTTTATTGAGGAGGACAAATTAACCTCTTCTAAATATTGAGGGGGAGTGGACATATCCCCTGCACAATGACTTGTTGCGTATGCTCAAAGTATTTTTTTTAGGCATGAAGAGGCCCCCTTCAAAATAAAAGTGCAAGTGAAGTTACGATACGAGCTGTGTCCTCCTGTGCAGCTCCACTGATGAATTATTTGTCTAGGCACCTAATATCACAACCAGTAAATCAAAGCACCTCAGGGTGAAATTCAGGGCTTCTGTCTCTCTGGTCTGATTTGATTGACCTCCGTTTGATTATAATGCTGTTTTACCTTCAGCTGTGACCCCGGTTTTGATTGTCTCCTCTATGCTCTGCTGTCTGATTTTTTAATATCCTCTCTCTTGTTTTCACAGCAAATGATTTAGGCGAAGTCTCAGGCTGGCTCTGGGGAAACCATCCCTTCTTAAAGAGTCAGAGATTCTGGAGAGTGCTTTTTGCTATATAAATGACAATAAGCAACAAAATGTAAAACAAAACAAGCTATTAATCTAGCATCCACACGAACAACTCAATAGATGTTGTGGCTCGTAAGTATTCCTCCTTGAAGCCCCAAAAAGTGATTTTGACAAAAAGCATTCTACAGAAACGTCAAAGTCTATCCACTTTGGCCTCCCTCCCTTCCCTATCAGCTCAGACAGATAAGTACCTTCTCCCACAGTGAGGGCTTTTAACTGCCTCGAAGCCTGGAAAGAGTCCCGCTGCTCATTCTGGCAAAGCCAGGCTTTACATCCGTCTCTCTGGGGGAAAGTTACATTCAGGCTATCACGGTCAGTCATTCGTCTCTCACCGGTCTGACTTCATAGGGTCCGTCATCCATCAGACGCGGAGCAATGACACTATTGCCATGCAATCAGGAGTGTGACAGCTTGATAGACTCTCACGAGAACACCTTTCATATCCCCCGTCGCAAAGCACATCCGACAATACCAGAAGAGACAGCAGGTTATCAAACTAGAAAACAGTAGCCTACTGTAGCATTCAGTCTGTTAGAGATTATTTCCAATATTTTTTCAAATAGAATCAAAAAAGGCAATCCTTACAAAATGCAACTTTATCTTCTCAGAAAATTGGCAAATGCGTTAAGTAATACCAGATTTGTTTGTCTGCATGTTGGGTTTTTTGGGTTGGTGGATGGATGGGAGAACAAAACAGATGGCAAGTTTGTGAAAGGTTGATTGGATGTTCTTCAACATTTGGAATATGCTGTATCTCAGTCTTTATGGCACAAAGTTTTTTTGAAGCACTCAATAAAAGCATTCAGACATCCCCCATAAACAAAGAAACGTGCTGTATGTTGGTTCAGACAAGCTATTTAGATAATGGCAACTCAGTGAACATATTTTTCTTTATCTTAGTCAGCTTAATTTCAGAGTAGGACCATTAGTTAAAAGTCAGAACATTACACATCAAAATCCCACACTTCAAACAATCCTCAGCAGGATCATCATATCTTTGAAGTATAACTTGTGCAGCTTCTAGTTGGATTTACCAGATCGATTATTCTGCTCCCCTACTTTCTCCCATCTGCACATACATTTATACATTAGGTCCCTTATCACTGCCTGACACGTCGGCACATTTATGCAGAAAGACATATGACTAGCATTACAAAACCGTGGCATGAATATACATACACACCCTACATTACTCCTCTTTATACCTGCACCACATACACAGCAGACCCTGGTCAGACAATGTTAATGTGCAAATTAGGGCTATGCAGCTAATTGAATTTCAATCGCAATTTCGATTTCCAAAAATTATGAATATAAGATAATCGACTTATTACAAGATAATGTTTTGAAGTCAGGTCCAGCCTCTGAGCCAGGTCATGCTTTTATTTTACTGTTGAACTAAAATATATTTAAATTCAAGGAAATCCGCTGTTAAAGACAACTTTTCAAATACATTTCAAAAAAGTTACTAAGTACATGTCTGCAAAGTCAATATAATTATTGTGTTCAATAATCGTTATCTCAGTATCAATCGAAATAATTGCGATCATGCATTTAGCCATAATCAAGCAGCCCTACTGCAGATGTTGAAAGGCATCAATATATTGACTGAATACATAGAAATCAAAAGTACATTAACCTGTAGAAAATGGCAAGCTGTATATTGTGTATTCTTGTTTCTAGGGGAAAGATATTTACGTTTTCCCTTTGCATTAATTTTATGAAAAACCTTTTCATGAATGATGCGATCGAAAGCCCTAGAGGCATCTAAAAAGTTCTAAATGGAGTTACGATAAATGCCAAAGATTAGAGCAATAACTTGTTGTCTGTGACATGCTTATCGTTTGCAAAGATAAACAACTCAAAGCTGCCTGTAATTCCCTAACCTTAGACAGGGAACTATTTGGTGGCTATACGGTTATTCATTTTACCTGATTCAATTTATTTGGCAGGAACAAACAGCGCTTTCATTTTTATTTTCACTCTGAAGATATAATCCAGATACAATACCCATAGCTACATTTTAAGGATTAGAATCCACTATGGACATACATCATGAATAAGCAATAATATCACTATCAAACCAATAGAGTAAGTGGGAGGAGGTACTTTGAGCTAAAAAAAAAACCTATCCAGACAATGTTGACTCACAGTTGGAGAACTGGGGATACGGCTTGGATCAAATGATGAACGACGACTTGAGAAAATGATTTTGCTTTTAATAATACAAAACTGTTCTTTGGGAAACCAACCTAGGATAATCTTTTAGTGGTTCCATGCCAGTCCGAATACTTAAACACATTGTACTGTCCTTTCTTTAACAGACACACTTGACCGTGGGTGTTTCATCGAAGCCTTGCATAATCCAAAACTCAAGTCTGGGCAATCAGCAATGTTCTTTAATCCACCACGCAAAAAACAACCAAAGCACCACGGTTTAGAACCCTAAATCCACCTACAACTGCTGTGACAGAAGGGGCATCCAAAGTTCGAGCAGAGGGCTGAGAGGTCATGTATCGCCTGCACCGACTTGCCCCTCTGTGAAGGCAAGAGGATTTAGAGAGTAAAGCTGATCTCAATGTTTAGAAAATAACAGCAGGGTAGGGTTTCAAAGGTTAGTGGAGCTTTCACTATCCTTCTAATTAATATTCAGACCTTGAAACGATACAAGCTAGTGCCCCTTTGCCCTCGCCAGCACCCTGAGTGAAGGAGGTTGTGTTTCAAAAGACAGCTCTCTCCCCTCCCCACCAGCTAACGGACAGGGTCTGCTGCCGAATGATTAGACGGCCGTGGGTGTGCTTTACTCAGAGGCCTTTTCGGTATTCTGTTCACAAAGCCCCAGTTTAAAGACCCTCATTGATCAGCGGCTCCTTAAGATCCTCTCTTCTTGTTCATTGAGGGGTAACTGTTACATCAGTGTCAGTACATAAATGGTAATTTGATTTATAAGGGGACTGGCCGGGCCACAGTGCCTTTCTCATTTCACAATGTTTTTAAAATGTTTGTCATTCACAGAGATATTGAAAGTCTCGAGAATTTGCCTCAAATTCCTTCCGAAATCAGTGAAACAATCTCACCCATTCATATATCTTAAATTTTGTTAAATACATAAAGACAATACTGACCTTAACAATGGAATGACTCTGTTGTATTCAAGGTTCCAAGTGAGCCATGACAGTGTGACAGCATTACACCACACCAGGATGTTTATTTCATTATTTACACCTGTGCTTCTATTATGACCTGTAAAAATGTCTTACAGCCTACTGCTGATAGATTTCGCCACAGTTTTCTCACAGCCCTGCCAATGTTATTTTATGTAGAATGAATGAGTCTGATGTTTTCGACAACATTTTCAGACAAAATTCCAAAGCATGAGGCAATGCTATGCAATCTGAACATCCCTGATGCTTAATAAACTCACCTGTAGGTTAGGCACTCACATCCCATTTTGACTTACTACCATGACCTACAAAACTCCAAACCAGATCCTCTCCAAACGCGCCATTAATCAAAGCCCGTATGTTAATTCATCACTCTGCTCCCACTTGTTTTTTTGTTTTTCTTGACAAGGTGGAACCTACCACTGTATGCACCTCCTCTGTAATGCAGATGCCGCCCGCAACTTAATTATTCATCCCCAATCTATCCATTAACAGAAGCCTGTTCTGCAAGTCACTCCTCCCCCAAGTCAATAAATATTCTCTTTGCTAAGATTAGTAGATTTTGCCTGACCTAGATATTAAATCAAGTTATTGTTTCAGCTTTGGCATGCTACATTTTCCGTGAAAGTGAAAGGAAGGAGGGACAAAGGAAAATATGCTGCTGTCGACATTTATGTTTTAGTTCAACAGTGACCCCTGCTGTACAGTGCGGTCTGGTTTTTACTTCCCTCTGGGCACACATCTCTTCAGTTGAGGAAGTTAGAAGGGCCATTTCCCTGTGCTGGAACACTTGGGAGAATTGTAGCTTCTCCAATGAGACAGTTCTTACACAGCGTTCAAACCTTTGTATGGATTCCCAAATGTGCCACCAGAAAAAAACATTAATTTGTGATCAGTTTGACTCTTCCATCACTAATTACTTTTAAGCATTTGAAGGTGGAGTCAGCAATTCTGGAGAAGGCTTGTTGTCAAAATCAGTGATTATCTTCCCACGCTCCGCTACCTGTACGTACTGAGTGCACACAAAAAAATCCAGAGTTAAAACATAGCCTAAGCTCTGTCAACAGGGATGTTGCTAGCAAGTAACTTTGCCCATTGTACCTTTACAGGATCTTGAAGCACTGAGCTGTGTTACTCATTTGTATTAAAGATCCTTGATCATAATTTAACAGCTTGAATGTGCACTAGCACAAATAGTTTGTTCCTGAAATAATTAATAAATCAATAAAGCTGTTTATAAATAGGAAGAAAAAAATAACAAAAGGTTTACTTTCTAACCTTTCCCTCAGCTTTCAAATGCCTCTACACAAAACGTGATATTATTCACATTATCTATCATTCATACTGATTAATGTTAATAGAAATAAACTGCATTTTGATTGTTACATTTTACAAGCAATATGTTTCCTTATACATCCTTCTACCTTGTACTTTAATGTGAAGCTGTGTAAGCCACCAAATATGTAATGAAGTCCAACCCAAAGAGCAACATCAGGAGCTAGAACAACAGAACAACTGATACGCCTATGTAATGATCTTTTTGTAATGCATAATTTAAACACCAATTTAATGAATCAATTCCTAATTCGATTTTTAAGCGTATTCCATAATTATAATTGAACACTTTGAAAATTATTTTGGGTAGCACAGTAGACTCCACAATCCTGCCCATTACTACCAGTGCATGTTGTGTGGTCACCTCCCGAGTATGTCAGGAATGAAGTGTGCCTGAAAACCCGCTCATCTAGGACATGTTATCTGACATAATCCTCACCTTGACCATTTGTCTGAGCGACAGGTGTAAACTCTGATCAAGGTTGGTAGGCTGCTGTTTATTTGGAAGATGGAGTGGGGGTCGTCGGAGCGTTCCATGCCAGAGGGGTCAAATCCGCTTGGAGTCTCCCCTAAGTTCAAAACCTGTACAGCTGTGGCCTTGTCAGTGCTATAACAGCATGCTTTATGCTTCCCGCTTGTGGGGAAGAGTAATCACTGGCACAAGATTTAGTCCTCTTACCTTCAGCCAAAACCGTCAGTCACTCAGAAGAGAGCAGCTTCCTGGAAGCTGCAACCGCAAATATACAGTACATCATCCAACTTTCAGTGGTTAGCAGTATCCACCTCCTACTGCTTACCACTATTATGCCTTATGAATCAGTGTGGGAAATTCATGAAAGGCAATTAAAATAACTAAGAAATCCATCAAGCATAAACACAGGAGTTGACAGGATTACCATCTTGATGAATATTTATCAAAAGGGATGATGGCAAGATCAAAGGGTTTCTTCACCGCTAAAGCACATCAGGCAGACCTCTCACAGAGCTGTGTAAATGAAAAATAAAAACTCCCAAAACATGGTGCTTGCTTAGTAATGAATTTGTTAAATGATAAGGATGTGGGTTTAAGCAGACACCAGGGGGTTGTCGATAGATACAGCTGCAGGTGGAGGAGTTGGAAGTGTTCAAGGGAGATTTGACTAAATCTATAATATATAAATAAATGTATAAATAAAGCCCTTGAGCTGATGAAGATTTGCCAAAGCCCATGTCAGGCAGATAAAACAGAGCTAACTGTGTTAAAAGTACTTAACTTTGACTCCAAGTAATTTACACAAAACTACTCGTATTAGGATGATTTTAAGACCTGAAAAAAATGGTGATGACATTGTAATACCTTTTTCAGAAAATAATGTGTTTGGTATGGTGCGTTAAAGATACTATTCAAGGTACATCAGAGGTTTGAATTATTGCCTCAGAGGTAAACCACAGGGCAAAAAACAACAATACGTGTTGCTGCTCATAACGCTTACTTCTGTCAATGCAGGGTATTCATTGGAGGGCTGCACATAGATGAGTGCATGATCATCTCAACTGGATTAAGGCAGCTGTGTGGACAATTTAGGAAGCAATTAAAATTCAAACTCAATCCCCAGTGTAAACTGCCTTTCTAAAATTGTATTTGAGTTTGGTGGTTGTTGGCTGGATGTCAAACGAGTTAAGGAAGTGGAACAGACACGTAATGTAGCGAAATTAATGTCAAACTTTTGCAAACTATCATTACATTTGCATACGACGTGTGATGGACCTAACCTTAAAGCTAAGCAGATTATTTGAACATTCGATAGTCGTACCCCCGGTGTTTTACACAAGGCTCAACTCTGTGCCATCAGCATTCAAACAGGATGAGTTATTGCCTTGTCTGACCAAGCCTTGAGCGTCAACCAAATCAAAATTCTACACGGAGCGTTGAAGGCAGGAAAACCTATAACTTGAAAATCCGGGCATCATCCGGGATCTGTAAGAGGTAAACAATGAAGGGCCTTGCAGAAGGTTTTGGATTGATTTAATGTGACACCTATGGGTGGGAAATGGCACCAGGGATCACAGTTGGATGGTAGAAAGTTGAGTAAATTGAGGAGCGAGCCAATAAAGTTCATACAAGGACTCTCTTTACTCCAGGTCCATCAAACTCCTTAAAATGGGCTCCTGCGTCTGGGTCCTCTCTTATCTAGTCAAGCTGATACGTGAGCCAGCGAGAGAGGGAGCAGATAGTCTCCCGTACTCTTCACTTGGCTACGGACACACACTTTATGTTTACCAATGAGCTTGCCCGAGGAGATGGCGTCATTCAGGGTGACAGGTACACTGCAAGACTGTCAGCTTGTGTCCGCTTTTCCCTCTTTTCAACCTTCATGAATTGAAAGGAGGCAAACAGGGACAGGGATCCAGGTGGTCTCCTTAAAGAGCAATTATGATGTACCTGACCTGTCTTGTTAGTGTGGCTTTACCAGCAGCTTTGGCACCAGTGGTTGTTATTTATTTGCATTCTCAATGTTACTGATTCCTCCATTTCTGGATCCACAGAGTATCAGAGGAATGGCACTGTTGGCACATTTTTGTACAGATGTTCTTCCCTGAATCTGATTATGCAAGTAGTTAAAAAATAAAGCATGAATGCACATTTTATACACATCTCTATACACATAGATTTTGTTATTTACTCCTGCAGACTGTTATAGGATGTAATCTAATCTAATCTACCCTAATTTGCCGGTAATAGTCAGGGAATAGTTTCGACCAACATTTTGAGAAAAGGCTTATTCACTTTCTTGACATAGATGGTATGCATTATAGCTGGAGCCAGCAGCTGCTTAGTTTGTTATTGTTTGTTTAATTATGTGTAAAAAATAAAGTTGTGGCTTTAAGAGTGTGTCAGAGAATTTCTAGTTGTCAGACAACCTGCAGAGATTTTGGAAAGTGTTCATTTGTGAGCTTTAGGGGTGCTAGTAAGTGGTTGTTTGTGCGTTCATTGATATACAGTAAGTGACCCCTTCTTACACTGCACTAATTTTGTTCCAGTAGTATTACACAAATATAGATTAACAGTTCATAGATAGCCACAGATTTAAGGGTTTAAGTGGATCTTACCTACCCTTAAAGGAGTGAAACCTGACATCTTTATTTTCAATATAGGAACCTCTGGAATTTTCTACCATTATTTTTTTGCATTCAGGCTCAGTTCACCTGAGTTTGCCCCGACAGCCAGCGGATCACATGCCTTGGCTGGATGCTACAGCACTGATTATGCTTTGATCCAGCTCATGAGCAACCAGCTTCATTCCAGGAGCTCAGATACAACATATTGGGGGGTCTTTGTGCCTTATCTTAAAGCGTGGGTCCAACCATTTAGTGTCACAGAACTGAATTGTTCGTAGAACAGTAGAGAAGTATTGCGGGCTAAATGGTGGTGATCCAGTGAACAATGGTGGCTTTTATCAGAGCTATGAAGGTTTCCTACCTCAGCTGTGGGTGGAATACAGTTGGGAAAGGAACAAAGAAAGATGTTGTGCTGTTTGTTACATCAACATTCATTCCAGAGAAAAAGGCCAAATTGAAAATCACTACATTGATCCCGGTGAAATATGCAACACGCTTCCTTTTATTTGTGTTCATATCTTATTCACAAAGATACAAAACACACATTCTCTCTGACGGCCTTTCTGCATCTTTATCAGTCAGTACTTACCATACAAGAATAACAATCTTGCAGCAGACTCAGTTATGAGAGAAATGTCCCCTCCTAATACCATGCTGAAAAAATTACTTGCCAAATCAGCAGGAGTGATGGTAGGTTGCTAATTCTGTCAACCGTCACACACTAGCATCCCCTTCTCCCCCCAAACTGCTTGAAAAAGACATGCAGAAAAATCTGACAGACAAAGCCGAAACTGACGCCTGTCAGCATGGTGGGCAGCGAAAGTCAAATTGTGACATGCACAGCAACACACACACACGGTCAGTGCCCAGGGAAAGTCATGCGTGACATCCACAACAGTGTATCCTAATGCGATGAACACACTCGTCATCACACAGCAGAGCACAACAGTGGATGTCAGCGTATCATAACACACATACTTTTTCTGGATGACTTGGACTGAGCATAACGAGTGCGACTTAATTCAGTTAAATGTGTGACTTTGTTAAATAATAAGAGAGAGAGAGCGAGAGTGAGAGAAAGAGAAATGTCTGACACAAGAACAGCCGAGGGCTTTGCTGTCAACTAACTGTCGGCTTTAACTTTTTTAATGCAGTGATTTTGAACACATTTAAATTTTAAGCCCTCGTCTCGTCAGCATAAGTATTAAGAAATTAGAAAACAACCATGGACAATAATAATTTCACACAAATTATGTACCAGGTACTTTACCTTACCTTTAAAATAAATAAGTTTACCATCTGGAAATCTAACAGGATACATGGTATACCCGGTACGGCCAAACAATTACTCATTATAACTGTAACGAAAGTAATAGGAAAGATATTGGCTTATGGCCTCCATCTGTCGATTTTTCTGTACACGCACACAGTTTAAGGTTAATTTATGCTTTTGAAATGTACCTGAATAGCAAACGTACATTTGACCTTTAGAATAAAAGAAGTACGACGGTACTGAAAGGACAAATATACCATTGTAGAAAAAGGTCGTGCTTGGTGATGCAGTTGGGTTCATATTAAAAGTGTGTGCAATCAAAAGCACGGATAAGAAAGGAAAAAAAAACATTATAATAATATGTCTGCAATTGTATTATTATATATAATTGGGCTCATAGAGTTAATTGTGTAGCTACAGAGTACAGAAAAGTAATTTGGTGCAGAGTAAGTAGAGGGTGCGTGTTCTCCCCCATGGCACTCAATGCAAGAAACAGATGAGAGGGATTTTGAATGGATTATGAGCATTAGCAAACCGTTACCCCACACAGATACACACGCCCTGGTAGACCTAATTATTAGTTGGCAGAATCTATCATTCTGAAAATATCTTTGTCTGACAGTGTGCGGTGCAAGATTGCATCTGTAGTAACAGCCAGATTTATGAAAATATGGATCGACGAAGATTGAGAAAGTTTGAAAAAACCCTCAGGGAGTTGGAACGTATCACTAAACTTTGAATACAGACATTGACACAAAGGCAAGTATGCAAGCACAGATAGGCACCGATTGCCACTCTGGCTGTCACTTTCTCAATTAAGGAGGAAAAGTGTGGAAAGCCACGATAAAGTTGCACTTCTCTCATAATTACAACCTTATTATTATTTTATTTTTTTAAGTGACCTACTTGCAGAGAAAAGGCTGCCGGAAGTGGGACAATGCATGAATGACATCTCATGTGAGGATAAGAGACAGAGTTGAAGTATCAAGATGAGATTTTCCACTCTCATTTCTCAGGGTGTGTTCAGTATATTGACTCACGTACAGTTTGCATATTTCATGTGGGTATTTATACTTTATTCCAGCTGCTCACCAGCACCTCTAACCTATCTATCTATCTATCTTTGGTCCATAGGGCCAACACTGGCTTCTTCAATCTGATATATTAATCAGATTATTCATTTATATATAATATATGTATAATATTGTTTGTGTTTGTCAATGGAACAACACATGATAACACCTCTCTAACCACGCCAAAACTGGTAGTGGTCACAAGTCCCTTTTCCTTAGTAATTCACAACCATGCTATCATGGCAGTGGACTGGCTTGTTGAGCAAACATGACGAATAATTGAATTGGGTCTGGACAAACACAGCTCGTGATTAAAAACAGACTGTGACAACATTAAGAGCTCAGCAAACACAATGCAGCAGAAGCAGAAGCAGTCGCGCTAGAATATGCAAGGCAGGAAATGGGTGGGGTCCAAGTATCGTGCACTGGGGGACAACTTGCATGCTCAAATGGGTGATTCAAAATGGAATAAAAAATAAATCAATGCACAGCTGTTTGTTGAGGATTATTTTGGGTCAGGCTCTCATGTAGCCAAGGCTTTTAACGTTGACTTCCAACACGCAAAGCAAGAATTCTAATGAGAAATTCATAACTAGGGCTGCAGCCAAAACAAGCTCTAATTTCTTTCCTCTAGATGGGCTCTGATGTCCCTACTTAGCGCGGCAATAAGACGCTGGAATTAAGTATTGAGGTTGAGAGACCTCTTTGCAGTTCTCACTCTGACTGTCGGTCGGGGGATAAGTGGGTATATTAGGCAAAAAGATGATTATGAAGTTGCACTTGAGTCTCATAAAGAAAACACCCCTTGGTAATGAGTCCTTATTGCCAAACGGATATTGCTGCAGCAGAGTGAAACAGTTTTGGAACTTTTTCCAATAAAGTGTTATTTGCAGCTGAATCTCAGCAGTGCCTCACTGTCTTCATTTGAATGACAAGTGCAAAAGTGTTGACACAGTGCTCATGGTATTGAAAGTGTCCACCACAATGATATCACATGCTAGGATTAACAATTAAAGTTATATTATAGTATAAAGGTGGAGTCAGCGATTGAGAACGCTTCAAAAAAATCAGTCAGTCAAAACCTGTGAATATCTCATGATCCGCTAACTGTCCATTCTAAGGGTTTGTTCACATACCTGTTAACAGAACCTAGGCTGTGTATCAAAACTGGAGTTTTTATCAGTGCCCAGTACGGCCATGTAGCAGATCGGGAGAAGATATTCTATTTTGATAGCAAGCATTTTCCAGATTTGCTGAATTTACACATCCATTGTTGTCCAGCAAATCACATTAGTAAGCAACACTGTTACACTGGGCAACAGGTTCCATCCTCATGATTAACATTGGGCACTGTAGTTTAATTGGAATCCATCACATAAACATCATCCTGCAGCTATACATACTCACTAGAGCACCACATGTGAAAAGTGTATTTGCAGAAGTTGCATTTAAGGTCAAATTCATGGACCCAAAACTAATCATGAGCTCATAATGAGTTGACTTTTAGAGCCCTGGAATTGTCACAATACTTTTTATCTTCAACATGCAACTAAACTTCCATTCAAAAGGAACCATTGGTGTTGTTGACAAAGTTACATATTTCAAGAGTAGTGTTTCATGTTTCCCTCCAGAGTCTTGGGTCCTGACACCACAAATATGATAAGGCTAAACAAGTCCCTAAATGCAGGCATAATTGTTTTCCATTTCCACCTGAAAGCATCGCAATGCGCTTTCCTGCTCTCTAGTCAAGCATCAGGAACAAGGTGATTTCAGGCTAACAGCATCATGAGTGGGTGCCATTCCACTAGTTGCAAAAGGAATGGAGAGGCATAAAGACAAAAGAGTGTGAGTGTGTGTGAGATGGCAATTCATTATCAAGGAAATGTTGAAAGGCCTCATTTGTCCTTTCACCTGCATGTCACTTGAATGGAGCTACATTGCCGCCTACAGTATATTTGTTGCTCTCCTGCAAAAATCTATTCTCTCCTCCTACTGAGTATGTTTTCTGTCACTTCTTTACATTTCTATGTTGTACTCTTCTCTTCTTGCGGCTATGTGTGCAAGCATTGGCGATATAAGATAAGACCGCTGGAGCTTTAACTCGGTTGCTTGTAAGTAGTGAGATACCTTAGGTAATTTGGACTCACCAGCTCATGCTTCACTCTGAAGTAAACAGAAATATCACTTGTCAAGGGATTTCAAAGGTCAAGTGGAAAGATTACTTTGGCATACACAGGATATCCACTTCAGGATCAGAAATACCATTTCCAAGACTGGAAATCATGAGAATGCTGTTTCTTAATATCACTACACAATAAGTACTATCAAAAGGGTATTATTGGTCTATCTTATATTTTTGTCATTTTAGTACCTGCGAAGTCTAATGCTAACATCTTGTACCATGTAAACATCACTAAATAAAAAGTCTTCTATTACAAAAAAAACAGGAGTGCACAGTAGTTCAGACTTAGTAAAAAGACAAAAAAGCAAATATTCAAACTGTACAAACTGACTGGTTCTTATCAACGTAGGGTGTATTTTTGTTGATTTACCACCAAAATAAAGTGCCAAGATAATAATATATTTGCTGCCCCGTCCAAGGATTTCCAAGATTGGGTTGCACAAGTTGTTTGGAAATCAATCAAAAAGTGCTTCAAAGGGTTCTAATAGCAGCTACATAGTTTCAGATGAGTAATCTGCTGGATGTCCGATTTGGATGATTTTACTATGTGACTAATGCAATCTCAGTTCCTTTATTTCTCATGTTAGCTGGGCTTTTTTATTTTTAACATTACCCCTGTGCACAGTCGATCCATTCATGCAAAATGCAGTTGTCCCGTAACGTCCAACACAGCCTGCGAAAGGTCAAATTGAGCGCTGATCGTAAAAGGTTCTGTCACTAGACTCCAAGCTCACTGTCAGGGTGCAAAATTGTCTGCCCAGGAACCACTTGCTTCCACTTCAGTCCTCTTCAGGGTGCCAACACAACAAGCAACATTTCCCCCGAGTGCCATCCCGCTGCCATCTAAAGTAGAGCCGGATGGCAAATGTTGCAACGGGTCCATGTATAAAAGATGAGTCGCAAAATAATGTGAAAGTGCATTTGAATGAGAACACAAGTGCATGGCTGGGACTGTGTGTTCTTTTTCTTTTGCCATGAAGAAGGCAGATGCAGTCTGTGCCCAGTGCTTCTTTTATCCGGTACTTTTGTGGGTACCTATATCTCAACGGGATACAAGAACTAAACAAAAAGGAAATATATCCAGCGACTTCCTGTCTCAATCAAGCCATATTTCAAGGGTGGATATTTTCCGCACAGGGTCTCCATGAAAGGCCAGGTGAGGTTCTGTTTGTAAGACACGGCGAGAGAGGGTGAAAGCTCAGTTAAGCTTTTCCCAATCTTTATTTATTTTTCTTTTTTTAAAAAGAGAACACAAGGTGAAAGAACAGACAAGGTTAAGTTGAGATGAGATATGACTCACACTAAATAACTTCAAATAGACTGTGGATGGTCACACACACACACACACACACACACAAAGAGGATGTGTCACCCCGAAACAAAAAGGAGGGGAGGATGACAGATTTCTCTCCCCTTGACTGTCAGCGCTTCCGGTCGCTGTGTGGGCTGATAACACAAGAGCTTGCTAATTAATTACCCATTGATGCATTTATCATCTGCTGTGAGCGTTCTTACCACCGTCTAACACCCATGGCCTTCAGGGGAGAGGGGTGCCTATACCCCGAGGACACTCAGCTGCAACGTACAGTTGAAGAGATCTTCCTGCAACAGCAAACATAAGATAACATAGCAATAACTCATAATAAGATTAATAATAAATCAATAAAAGTTCCTGAAGTGCTTTACAAAGATGCACAAAGGCATTAGGTTCAAACATTACATACAAATAAGGACAATACTGAAACTCGTTATGTGTGTACGTGTTTCAGAAAAACCTAAAATCAGTCTACCGGTATCTATCTATCTATCTATCTATCTATCTATCTATCTATCTATCTATCTATCTATCTATCTATCTATCTATCTATCTATCTATCTATCTATCTATTCTCCATTACAAGGATAAGCTGCAATTAAGACAACTAAAACAAACACAATCGGAAAGCCCTTGGACACTTATGGTCTCTAGGATACAGATCAAAGCTGATGTGAGAATTTGAGAGAACATTTTAAAAAGTTACTTGCCAGTGTCGGGTGTCTCTGAGTAAGCTTCAATCTCATCAGCTCTTCTGCTTCCACGCAATAATTAAAGTGTGAAAACTAGACCATTACGGATAGGACTGGTAGTCTCTCTGGGCCTGCTACATTACATTTCAACTTCTCTACTAATGGGTTAGAGGTTTCAGGGGAAATGCGATGATATGCTTGATCCCTTACAACGACATGGTCTCAGTGGCATTTGGTTGGCAGTATTGTTTTTAGGAAATATAGTCTTCATTTTCAAGAACCCAAATAACATAACATTTCTAAAAGCGTAAACCGGATGTTAAAATGCAGGCACAAGGGGCCATATACAAAAGGCTCCCGCTCATGTGAAAGCAGCCCTCTGCCGGACTTTTTAATGTGATCTGTAAAATCTTAACTCCCAACTCTTCACAGCGCCTGGTCGGCAGTGAAGAGATAATAAAACTTGGGGATAAATGGCACCAATTAAAACCCTCAGCTCCTGAATTCTTAATGGCCTGGAGACATGAGAACTCCTTAAAAAAAAAAAAAAAGCTGTGATACTTGGAGTAGTGATATACAAGCTTGAATGACCTTCTTTAAATCTGTGGAGGATAATAAAGTTTTGATGTTTTGGATTGATTCTCAAATCGGCAAAGTGGAGTATCATTCGTCTCCACCTGCTGAAGCATCTAACTCCCCCACCCCCCTTAAATTTGGGGACTATGAATTTAAAGTTGGAGGACAGACCTTCAAGTTAATTTCAAATTAAATTTTTTTCTAATCATCATTTAGTGTGTCAGAATGTGTGAGAATTATTGCTTTGGGCCAATATTGTTTTCAGTATAGGACACCGTCTGATTGTTGCATGGTGACTGCAACCCCCCACACCGTGCCACCCCAGCTTCTGCTCATCTCTACGTCAATTAAACATCATTTACACATACATGACCCCTTTTAATCCTGCCATCAGATATTCCATGGACAATTTTCTTCTTTGTTCATTAACCCTTTAATTTACAGCTTGTTTTGCTGCCCCAGATTTGGCCAAAGATCAACTAATGCACTAATACACTCACCGGCCACTTTTTTAGGTACACCTGTTCAATGGCTTATAAAAACAAAAAGCTAATCAGCCAATCACATGGCAGCAATATAATGCATTTATGCATTTAGACGTGGTCAAGACAATGTACTGAAGTCAAACCGAGCATCAGAATGGGGAAGAAAGGGGGTTTAGGTGACTTTGAACATGGCGTGGTTGATGGTGCACGGCATGATGGATCCATACTTTCATGTTTTTAAACGCCAAATTCTGAACCTGCCATCTGACTGTCGCAACTGAAATCGAGACTCATCAGACCAGGCATGATTTTTCAATCTTCTATTGTCCAATATTGGTGATCCTGTGAGAATTGTGGCCTCGTTTTCCTGTTTTTAGCAGTGGCACCCAGTGGGGTCTTCTGTTGCTGTAGCCCATCTGCTTCAAGATTGGTCGTGTTTTGCATTCAGAGATGGTATTATGCGTACCCTGGTTGTGACAAGTGACTATTTGAGTTACTCTTGCCTCTCTATCATCTCGAACCAGTATGCCCATCCTCCACTGACCTCCGACTTCAACAAGGCATTTTACGTCCACACAAATGCCACTCATTGGATATTTTTTCTTTTTCGGACCATTCTCTGTAAACCCTAGAGATGGTTAGAGTGAAAATCCCAGTAGATAGGCAGTTTCTGAAATACTCATACCAGACCTCCTGGCACCCTCAACTTTGCCATGTTCAAAGTCACTTAAAACCCCTTTCTTCCCCATTCTGTTGCTTGGTTTCAACCTCAATAAGTTATCCCGTCCAGGTCTACATGCGTAAATGCATTGAGTTGCTGACATGTGATTGGCTGATTAGTTACATGTGTTAACAAGAAAATGAACCGCTGTACCTGATAAAGTGGCCGGTGAGTGTACACAACATATGTGAGGAGGATATTTACAGTGTGACAAGAGCCAATGTGTCATGTTCGTTATTCATTCAAGAACTTGTTTGTATGTGTGTCACCATCTTAAACTATACTCCAAGACTCTGCCATGGTCTTTGCCTCTCCGGCAGAAGCGGACAGCTCATCGAAGTGAGTCAGTGCTATAGTCCACAGAGATTACTACTATATAAGGGATCAGAATCAGAGCCATGACTCGACCCGAATCAAGAGCAGTCGGGAGGACCCAATTGGGATGGGGAAATTATCCTTATCCCAGGCGTACAGAGAGGTGACACTTAGCGCAGTGATGCTATATTCATTGGCTTCCATCTTCTAACTCGTGCACCTCTACACACCCTTTGTCCCTGTGAGAAACCCATTACTGATCTTTATTGTGATCTCTCGTCACTCTCGCTGTGGGCGACTGTAGGTCCCACTGAGCTTATTCTTGTACTTGAAGATTACAGGAGCTGTTTCTTTTCACAGCAGGGTGCAGGAGGTGAGGAAATAGACATCATGTATTAGCAGAGGCGTGTTTTACATGCACTGCTATAGGCACATTACTTCTTATCTTTTCATTTGAATACATTCACAATCCATTGGGCCCCCACTCATCAAAAAAAGTGAGACAACACCCTGTCATTAGGGCTGTGCTTAAAAATGTCAATATATCTGGATATTTATTTTCCTGAGATCTGTATCGATTTCCAGCTCTGAAAGAAAGAAAATTAAAGTTTTAAACTGGTTGTGAACCTGCTTCAATTAGTGGGATAATCATACAAAAGTTTGGAACCACACTTCCCATTATGCTTTGGGGATGCATTCAATTCCATTCTTTCAGCCTCTATTTAGTTTACATTTTGGCAAATTGGCTCCATAACTGCTTAACATGTTGACAAGCCATCCTGGGGGAGGCCCTGAGAAGCTGTTTAAAAAGGTGAAAAACGTCCAACTATAGGAGTAGATGATTATTTCACTTTTACATCATTCAGTTTTAGGACTCTAACCACCATATTAGTTGGCACAGATGGGGTAGAGATGCACTGCAGTGTCTAAATTGCTTCCACGGGGCAAATCCATATTGTTTACGCAAGTTACCTCTGCTTATTACAAAGTCATTACAGCCTTAGGCGGATTATAAAACAAAGCGCTGCCCAAAATAACAAAGTGTGCGTTGAGTGCAAGGAGCAACACACTGTTCTCACTGTGTTGGTGTGAGTTTGGCACTCAAATGATGTCTGTTGTGTTTTTGCTGTGTTGTGTTGTGTGTGTATACTAGTTCCTCAAATGAAGAAAACTTCTCACGCTCCGCTGAAGCATGAAAAACACTGTGGACAAGCAGGCAGGCAGCCAAATCTACACACTGTTGGTCAGAAAAAGACTTTAACCTCTTATTCCATAAAATGTGACCTCCGAGGATTGGAGAAAAAAACTCAGCAGCGGAAATCTATCATATAATTCTGCTACATTAGGGCATTACAGAACGATCAATATTACAATATTGATGAGGATATTCCCTGATACTGAGCTTCCTTCAAAACTAGATGCTATATTTCAAGATGTTTATCCTGAACACATCCTTGTAGTCTTGTTCTATTGACATGCCTATCATAACCCATCTAGCTGAGTCCATCTACAGTAGTTGGATCAATCAATATATAGACAAATATATTCTCTTTAAAAGGTCCCATATTATGCTAAATGCACTTTTTAAATGTGTTCTAACATATCCATGGGTCCACTGTGTGCCTAGAGACTGCCAAAATATAAAAAAAATAACAATCTCTCCTTTTCTCACTCTCCCCCTTTCTGAAACCCCCACCCTTCCCCCCCAATGTACTCCGTTCAGAATTCTTCCCGATATGTCGTCACAGCGAGAAGAAGCCACTTCCCCATATTTTCTTTATATGTCCATGCTTCCCCCCCACATTAGTAACCAGAAACTTCCACCGTGCAGTAGATAACCCCACCCCCCCCCCCCCATTTCTTATTGGTCCACGGCCCCGAGATTCTCTGAAAAATATTCCGAGCGACAGCCATGTTGTTTTCCCCGCTAAGCGACAAGATGCCCGTAGTATGCAAACCATGCAGAGTGTTGCATAAACCAACACAGAAGCATTCTGCTCATAATCCACTAATTTATCTTAATCACAGCAGTCTTAATAATGCCGCGTTTATAACGAGACAAAGCTTAGGGAGCTACTTGTGTAGTAATTCCATTGGTGAAACTAAAAGGAATCTCCTCAATGGTTGTTTGCCTGTTATTTACGTAGTGTAGCATGTAGCTTCGGGAATAGCACCCAACGTTTGCTTCTATTACACTAACTTAGCTTTCCCATTGCAGTTTAATAATGCCTCGTTTTTAACACCACAAAGGGTGGGAAGTTATTCCTGTAGAAATCAAACTGTGAAGCTACTGTTTTCACTGGTTTTAATCATGTCAGGTCATGTCAAACTGTTCAAAGTATGGCTTCGCTCCGGGTAAACACTGTGTTTGCAGTCACGCAGTGTCTCTTTAGTATCACGAGAGCACGGCAGAGACGGTGGGAGGGGCCAGTCAGATCGCAGGCTGCAGACACCAATATAGGTCATCCTGAGACCAGAGGAACATCAGGGTATAGAGGCTTGCTACAATAAATGATCTGAACGGGTTTTTCAGCAAACATTTAAAAAAATAAGTATTAGTCCCTAATACTTATTTTTTTAAGTCTTAGACCATAAAAAATTGACAGCAAAGTGCATAATATGGGAGCTTTAAAGCTCAAAATCAGAAACATAACCTGCAAAATCAATGATTCAAAGACCAAAAAGAGGACGTGTAAGGTGACTCAGTGTTGTGTTCTCTGATACAGCCGAAAAATATCTCTGGTAGCTCCAGTGGAGGGAGCAGTCATGCTGCCATCTAGCGGTGGACAAGACCAGTTAGGTGCCAGACAGTAAATTGATGCTTTTGTAATCTGTTGCACCGTAGCGGATAAAAAAATAGTCATGCAGGTGTTAAAAATGAAAAGAACTCACACCTGCATGTCAGAAGTAGACTTCTGCTATATCAACTACGTTTAAAGCCACACACACACACACACACACACACACACACACACACACACACACACACACACACACACACACACACACACACACACACACACACACACACACACACACACACACACACACACACACACACACACACACACACACACACACACACACACACACACACTCTGAATGTGACATTCATGTCACAGAGCAACTAAAGGTGCTGCTGAGTGACTGTCATATTGGTTCAGAAGCTTTTCCTCACCTCGCCTGGCAAATTTGCGCCATAGTTAGTTTATTCTATTGATTTCTTTCTTCTCGCCGCGGTGGCGGCAGTGATCGACCTATCAGCCAGCTGATTAAAAATACATTTCACAGCCATATCACAAGCCTGGGGCTCTCTACAGCTTAATCCACTTATGCTTCCCTAATTACTGGAGTGTGACGTGAAAAAAAATGGAACCAACATAATTGAATTCCTTTTTCCCCCCCTTCCAGATGTGCCCAGCATACTGAAACAACTAATAACACAGGCTATACACCACGGCCTACCCACCACCACTAACGCCGCCCCTCCCCTGCAATCGCCTATGGGCAGCCCCGTGACATGACTTACAATGAGTCTGTCTGCCTGACAAGAGGAGCCAAGGACGATCGTTGCGAATGGGAAGGCGGTTTGGATAGATATGCAGCCGTCAGACATGATCCCCTCTGTGAGCAAACAACGGGTGCGTTGTTTCGAGGCACGATCGCATCAGTGGGGGAGAGAGGGGTGGGGTGGAACAAACGCATCCCGCGGCGCAAATCGATTGGGCTTGTTTCAGCGGCTTATCTGACAATCTGCAAAGCGACACACGCGGGCAGGAGGACGGGAGGAAGTTGGGGGACAAACTCCCATTTTGTTTGTTTCACTTATTCAATCAGTCGCTTCACTGTCTCTTACACAAATCTATTTTCCTTCTTCATACACACACACACACACACACACACACACACACACACACACACACACACACACACACACTAATACCGGGACGGTAATACCGTATACTGGTATACACTAACACATACACACAAACACACACACTCTGAGAAGAAAGCCAGGGAAGACATTGATTTCTGGAGACTGACTGATACTGATAGTTTCATGGGATAATGCTACTTTAAATCCCATCACACACTGCTCGCCTGGAGCCATGCCGCTTATTTATGGCACAGGGAATCCTCCGTTAAACTTGATCCTATCCACCAAATCCCTAGGGGGCTCTGGCAAACAGGAAGTGAATGATGTAACTTTAAAAAAAAAATTGTACTTGAAGGGGACATCTGTTAAAAAAAAAGAAAGAAAATGTTGGGCCGACCCCGTTTGTTCACTGTGTTAAAATGTTATTGTGGTGAAGCAGGTGGGAGGGGCTCATGAAGACAGACACACACACACACACACACACACACACACACACACAGACCCATCGTCTGATAGATGCCAACCACGCGTGTCCTTGGTTGATGTGCCTGTTTCCACAGCAACACAGATTTTTTTCCGTCATTGCACAGAGTGCTGGGCTATGCCAGAGCAGGACTTCTTTAAATAGCCATCAACGGTTCACATGAGCACACGAATAGGCCAGGCTCTACGAAAACACTCAAACTGCCGGTGTCGTCACCGACACAATAATAATACCTATTTATAGAACACTGTTCAAAACAAAGCCACAAAGAGTGCTTCACGATCAGATAAGGGGAAAGTTTGAATGAATCAGAGAGAGAGAGAGAGAGAGAGAGAGAGAGAGAGAGAGAGAGAGAGAGAGAGAGAGAGAGAGAGAGAGTGTGTGCTGGTAAAAGTAAAAATACACAATTAGAAGTTATTGACACAAACACATCAATGTGTACTGGTAATACAAACCCATTCAACAGTAGATAAAAGATCTAGACATAAAACACCTTAAGTCTTTTGTCCAGTTCAAGTAGAGAAGTTCAAAGTTCAAATGCAGTATGCATATATTTGGTACAAACTTATACTTGTATATTTCCTCATTACATTGTGCCTTCAACTTGACTCTTTTGCTTGTATATCCAGTGCATCGCTGGTTGTTCTCATTCGGAGGCTCAGTTGTGTGACGTAATTTCCAATTGTCTGTATCCAATTTCATAGCAGTCCATTCTAGTTGAAACATTTTACTTTTAGTTTCAAATGTCAACCTCATTTAACGCTTGAACTTCAAGTGCTTCAAAACTTTGACTTGCAAATAGTTCAAATGTAAAAGTCAGAGATTCACAAGAATATTTGGCTTACCTCCTCAATGGACCAAACATTTAAGGGCAATCAATCCAATAAATAGTTAAATAGTCCAGTCTCTAGAGACCCACTGCTAGTTTGGCTAAACATGTCAGAACATAGAGTACTGTACACATCCAATTTATTTTTTAATTTCAGTTGAACTTTGTATTGGTCATTAGCACACTGACAAAAAGGGAGATGCAGTGGAGTTTATTAGCCTAGTTAACACTGTGAAGGTGGTAAGAGTGCAGTAATGATCCTAACAATACTAGAAATAACAATGAATTGGTGCCTGGCTGCACCTTTGCTAATTTATTGTGAATGTATGACAGTTTTTACAACAAACATACCCAGAGAGAAATGGATCCAGCCTCTCAGATTTACAAGGACATTTTAATTTCAAACCCGATTTTTATGCAGTGTTTGGTTGAGTCACGCTCCCCAATCATGAGTTTATCTCCCTCCTACACGAAAACAAAGCAAAACAACTGGGGGTTAATTGGCGGTTATAGAGCCCACGGGGTGGAGCTTTCAGCTGCATTGTTCTGAGTATTACATTTTGCCTTGCATGGTGGATGTTTGAGTGTTAATATGTGCTAGTGCAGACCTTTGCTCACATGTTAATAACTAAAAATGGTCTTTGAATAACGTGGTTCCTTTTTAAATGCAATTCAATTGAACAAAACATGTATTACTCAAGGCAAGGTGAAGGTGACAACGAGTTCATGAGTTTCTTTTCACACCATCGACTCTATTTGTACCGGCATCATTTACAGCCTGTCTACACATTCTTCATATGGCTTTCTTATGCATCCGCCTTGTTTTTCTGTGTGTCCATTTTGACCCTGCTTAGTGTCTGATAACTGGGCTTTTTTTTTGTTGTTGTTGTTGCAGTTGAATTTTAAATCTGATCAATGCCCCTTTCTGCATATAAAAAGTGTTCAAATAAGCTGCTTGAGGCTACAGGGAATCGATTTTTAAGACAATTTACAGTCTATGCATGCAGTATAAAGTTAGAAGAAAAAGTGATCTTGACAACGGGAGACTCGCAAGACAAATGAAATGGTTGATGAGGATGGACTAATTGCAAAACACAAAATATATTTCTGATTGTAATCAGCCGCTACATACAAGCTTCACCATCATCATCTAATGAGCATCATGCAATCATACGGTATTCATACAGGTGCCTTTGTAATTTGAGACTTGTGCTCTTGCCGTCGTGCTTCCTCCACCACCCTAATCTCCTTATGCGCCTAGCTGTTGGTATAGTTGTGTTTACTAAGACAATACAAATGTACCAGCATGTGTAGATTTTTTCTTCTATAAATGGTAAATTATACCGGTACTTACATACATGTCATGACCTTTCATAGAAACACTGGTACTGTAGTACTAAAATAATTGTTGTTCCAATGATTATTATTAGTATTCTAGATTTTATGTTTTGACTGTCTAAAATATTGAGTATAGTCAGATATATGCTATATTCATGTTTGGTGGAAGAAAAGTGCATTTCCACTGTGCAATGGTTTAATAAATATTTTTTTCATCTTTGACTTCAAAATTCTTTGATATAAAAATGTCAGAATCATGCAGAAAGAGTGTGTTGGTGTTTTGACAATTCCTTAATGTATTCTGACTGTCCATAATATACATTTGGAGGACCTCAACAAATTAGGAACAAAGACATATTTAATTACCAGTACACTATTTTGTACCTTTATTCGTTACTTTTTTAAACTTTAGTCACTATATTTATTGTGTCTACTTCACGCACGCACGCACGCACGCACGCACGCACGCACACACAGTTGTGGGTTGGCTCTGACTCATGCAGGAAAAGCATTAGTCCGTCAGCTGTGTCAATGACGTTAAGGTGTCCTGACATCAGCTGCATCTTCTACAAACGTAGGAAATGACAACAGTCTAATCCAATAGGATCTTAACTGCCTATGAGATACTGCCTCAGTTATACTATTACAGCTCAGGAAATTCACACTAATTGGGAACCACAGTGTGAGCTCACGCTTCACAGATGCAGTGCTGCACAAATATCTCTAGAGGGAGCTATGAGTATACAGTCTGAATGCTGATGGTGCTGCATGTAGGGAAAGGGAGGGAGCCACAATGTCCAGCATCTATTAACTATAACAACTAACTAACATCCATCTATCTAACTATTTTTGATGCGTCATATTTTGGGCAGAACAATAACCAACAAGCAATTTTCTTATGAAAGACTTTCAAATTTTCTTCAATTGAATTTAGAAAATCAGCATGTTTCAATTTGTTTCTACTGTTTTCAAATGGTTCACTATTTATTTCCAAACAGACCGATTTTAATTTGAATTTTTTATAATTATTTTATAATGTACATAGGTACATTATAAAAGCAATATATTAAACTTGCATGCCTTTGGCCTTGTAAGAAAAGTAAGATAATAAATTGTTAAGAGTTCAATTAAACGATTGGTTTAATTGGATATTGTTGCAGTGAAGCAAGCCTGCTAATATGCCGTGCATGACCCCACATAACGCCATTAAGTGGCCGCTGGCCGTGATGTATCCACTTTGACACTGTTTACTGTTGACAGTCAGTTCCTCCTCCTCCCCTTTCTCCTTGTTAGATCACAGACTGCTTCGGCTCAACCACACTGACAGCAATTTCCGGACACAAAGATGAGGCGCGTGTGTGTGTGTGCGTGCTTGCGGTGACGGTGTGTGTGGACTTGCGGGTGAGCAATCACTGAGGGATAAATAATTCAAACCAGTTTTCTGGCAAAAAAATGTGGGGAACAGAAAATGCTTTTGAAAAGACACAGACACAGGCTGAGAGAGAGGCTGATAATTACGGTTCCTATTGATTATGTGCTTTGCTTCAGGGAGATTTTTTTTCCTCCTTAGTAATTAGGCACCGGAAGTGCCTCTAAAATGACCATTTACACAGGATTAAATATAGATGAGTGCAAGCCCCCACAATGAACAACTATATATCTCTTTTTATGCTTCACATAATCAGCGGATGAATGCAGACAACATGTATTCAGTAGAAAGCAGTGCCATTAGCATATGTACTGTACGTAGAAAACATTTGTGCATTTTAGAGTGGGCGAACCTGAACACACTCTTCTTCTTATCTTCAGATCAGGAGACGCTCCTACACCACAACGACAGACGCGCGCATATGGTAAATGCGTTTTGTCTTAATTGCAAGAAGAGGTGGAACAAAACAACAACTTTGTGCCGATGGTCTTGTGAATAAGGAGAGTGATTCATTCAGAGTGAGAGTGGCAGAAGGCCTCTGCCCACGGACAGGCTGAGAGGAGGAGGTCGGGCTCCACTCAGCAGACAGTACTCACAAAAGGAACAAGTCTGAAGCTGCATCAAAGCCGTTGTGAACAGCCATGTATCGTGTCGCTTAAAATATGGAATATTTAGGTTTTTTCTTGTGTTGGGTTAAGGTCAATTAACTCAATTAATGAGTTGAAGTAAGAATTTAAAAATATAAACGTATTGCATTATAAACTTAAAAATTGTTGAAAAAGGAGAAAAGACTACTATTGTATTTGAAAATATATCATGCATCTGGTATAGTCTTCGTGGAATCGCTGTGCTCCTACTGGCTCTCCCAAGTTAGGGGCTGTACACAAATTATTAGTGGAGGAGGAAGGTTGAAAAATATGTTTAGCATTATGTATGGCATTTTTTTATTATTAGTGGCCCCATAATGCCCCGCCATGTTTCTACAGTAGCATCGAACGAACAAACGTACCGGCCTTATGAATTTTTTATATAGGGAAGACGAGGAAGAAATAAAATAGAATAAATAACTGAAAACATCTTTAATCGCTTGATATTTTGGAAAGACTTGAGGCAGTATTGGATGATGCCCTTTAGTAACTAGCTTCCTTTCCCTGAGGGCCACCGTAGAATGGATGCTCACTGGATGCGGCCAAAATACATCTTTGTTGAACACTGCACCTTCAACTTATTTGTTGCCTGGTAAGGGGACATTGGAACTTGTGTTTTGCTATTTAGGTATAGTGTAGTTGTTTAAGTTCAGGCTCATGTGACTGGGGCTAGACCTGTACTGTTTTTCAGCAGTGGGCACGCAGGAATGTTAAGAGGGTGGAAATGCACTGTTTAATCCCACACGTCCTCATCAAAGCCTTCATGGCTGCACTCACTGGTCCATTGTTCAAACTATGAAGGAGGGAGAAAAAGCGGGAACACTTACTGCGCCCATTACCTGTAGACAGGGTTCATTTAGAATGAATACACATGTAAAAACATTGTTTTCAGTCTTCATAGCAGTTGGTGTACTTATTTAAAAAAATAAATGTTTTAACCTTTATTTATACAGGTAAATCCCATTGAGACCGAAGACTCTTTTACAAGGGAGACCTATTTTCCTTTCCCACGTTACCATTCACACACACATTCATACACCGATAGCAGGCTAACTATCGACATTCACACGAGGCAAGGTGGGTGAAGTGTCTTGCCCAAGGACACAACAACCATGACACAGGTGGCAGGGCGGGGATCGAACCTCCAACCCTTTGATCATCAGTCGACCCGCTCTACCAACTGAGCCACAGTCGCCCCAAATTAAATTGCGAGCGATGGGAGGATATAAGGTTTTATTGCAAATTGCGATTCAAATGGCGATCTATTGCCTAGAGGAAAGGTGGCCGAGAGTAACCTCATGGTCGCTGGTTCGATCCCAGGCACCGGACAGGAGGGTGTTTGTTGTAAAACTAGTAGTGGCTGGTATTATGTATACGGTGCCCACAATCTCTACCATTGTGTCTTTGAGCAAGACACTTAACCCTAAACTACTCCAGGGGCGTTGTACTATGGCTGACCCTGCACTCTGACCCCCTCGAAGTGTGATAACTTGAGAAGGAATATATGCGGAAAGACACTTTTCAATGTAACCATTGACTAATAAAGTAAATTAACTTAACACTCACAATATGTTGATCATGGTGAAGTGCCATTATCGGGATAATCATGAATTTGACTGGTGCTCTTTTAATTAAATCACCTGTTGTGTAATATAATAGTGCCAGACGGGAGCTTTAGCACCATTTACTGCTTATTCCAATGAACCAATTCCTAAAAAAATAGCAATATCTTTTGAAGATTTTCTGAAAATTCTGTTAAATGTGTGATATATTTGGAGGAAAACCTGGCTATTCAGCACAACACTAGAGCTATGTGAATTCCTAAAGAAATTTATGTTTGAGGGGCACTCTCATACATGTAGAACCAGAAAAAAAGCAAAAAGGCAAACATGTTAAAAATAAAGAATATCATTAAAAAAAAGAAATTGTTTCTTCTTTCTTATTTTGTTCATCAACTCATGACTCATCAAATACACCTCGTAAACTTTACAGAGGGCTGAAAATCAAAAGATACAGACAATAAGATACACACGTCAACCGACTGCAGTGCTTACAAGAGAGCTGCCTTCAGGAAGATACCACAGTGAATTTAACACGACAGCGTCAGCATCAGAGAAACCGGGGAGGAGGCAGAACGAATCAGAGAGCTGGAGGGAATTAAAACTAATCACATGGATACAGAAAAGGGAGATGATTGAGGACAGACAAGAATAATAAAGTCATTAAATGAACGGAGCGTATAAGGGGTATCCATGCCAGCCGGGGAGACATTTTTAGCTTCTTCGACTCAGAGCGCTTTCTACTTTCTGCTCCGCCTACCACATTGATAAAAGCGTGTGAAATATAACGAATGTTATTTCTGAAAAGTTTCTCCCAAATGCCTGACTGAAACCGCTGGCGTCACTGAGTGCTCTGAAATTGCCACTTGACAAAGACACAATGTTCCCTGGGTGAAACACATCAGCCCTGTAGCGCACATGCCCACCGCTGCCCCCTAAAAAAACCACCCACCATTACTGTAGTGGATCAAGGAGCTATTTATGACGACTTCATCCCTCACTATGAAGGAAGGGTCTCTTTGCTGTATCCCTCTCCCTTTTCCTTCTCCCTCCTCTCTTGCTTCCTCGCACACTGTTGCCATGGAGCTGGGAATCAATGACATCACAGGGAAGATTGTGTGTGTGTGTGTGTGTGTGTGTGTGTGTGTGTGTGTGTGTGTGTGTGTGTGTGTGTGTGTGTGTGTGTGTGTGTGTGTGTGCTCGGAGATGAAAGCCGAAATCTGCGGACTGAATGAACATGGCCAGCAAATATCAGGTGACGAGCAGAAGCACAGACGGCAGGCATCCAACTGGAGCGTACTGCGCACACAGCACAGCAACCAGCAAGTTACACACACATTAAACGAACATGCACACACACACACACACACACAGTATGTGGCACACAGATGTAAACACATCAAGCAGATATATGGCCTTCCACCCGCCCACTCAGCAACCCACACACAAAATTGATCACACACACACACACACACACACACACACACACACACACACACACACACACACACACACACACACACACACACACACACACACACACACACACACACACACACACACACACACACACACACACACACAATTTTGATAAGACACACATATGCACTGTTGTTGTTGATTTTGATGTTAAAATGTTTAGTAGTTCTCACAACAATTGAAATCGTAAACTGCACGCACTGATGTGTTTTAATGGGTCCGTTTTGTTACGGGTACGGGGACCGGAACATCTTGCATTTCCCAAACGTTATTAAATCAAAGTTTACTATGTTTCAACATCGTCGTATTACCATTATTGATCTTACATACGTACATTCCCTCATCACGATTCATCTTCGGACGTATTCACTTGATTCCTAAACAAATGCACGCGCTGACTGCACACACATATGGGTGCTGGTGTCGTTAAAAACACTACCGCTTTTCCAAAGGTGCCGCTTTCATCAACAAAAACCGAAAGACCCTGAGATATGCGTGCCCACCAACTCAATACAGTGGAGGCCAACTGATTTTTGTATGCAGGGCTTAAAAGCAAAAGGACAAAAACAAGCAAACAAACTAAAATAATGATAAAAAAAATAATGAATGATTATTACATTATAGAATAATTTATCTATGTAAGGGATCTGGTTAGCAGGGCAAGGGCCCACAGCACTACAGATTGCACGGCATGCCAAAACAGTGGAAAATAGAAAATTACTTGGAAAATAGATGAGATAAGAAGAAGAGTCAACCAAAAATAATCTCCATGATTCAATGCTGGCTCCAGAGACAGACCACTGCAGAGTGCAGACACATGACGACTGCTGCCTGCCACGCAGTGAAAGATACAAGTGTGTGGGAGAATGTGCATGGGCCACTGACTGAGAGTGTGACTGGCTGGTTGATACACTGCATCCAGTACCGACACACATGAGGCTGCAGAGCTGATAAGAAGCTTGTCTTATCTCGGCTGCCAACTGCTGCTCCTGCCCCAGAGAGAAAAAGTGACCAGGGAGAGAACAGCCAGTAAACATAGCGCCGGAACAATCACTGATATATAATGCCTCCATTGTTCCATCTAATCACGCCCTACTCCTCCACCTTCATCTCTGCCTCTTGCACACACACACACACCACTGTTTAAAGCTCAAGAGAAACTCAACAGTTTTACCCGTGTTGCTTTAACACTGCTACATCATGGCCAGTCACCTCTGTCGTCATCTTTATATGTGCTATAAATAAAGCATATGCCCCCCACCCACATGCACACACTTAATATTTCTCCAAATTGGCATCACACATAGGTGCCAACCTCACTCTTTTATAGCCCATGGCAACACATACACCCAGCCGAACACTCTTTGCCCTCATTTATCTCGCCCAGACTCGTTCCACCTTTTCTGTCAACTTGTAATAGGGGCTAAAACATGGAGATGCCGGGGTTAACGCTGCGGCAAAGGAAAGGAGTGTGCCAGCCAGCGCACATGCAAATCTGAGGTGCTAGAGTGTGCAAAGGAGCCACACATGCAAAGTATTCCTGGCGCCTCACTGGCATTGCACAACTGAAATGGGGCATCCCTAACGTAGGGAGAAGCAAAAGGAATGGTTGAAGCAATATTTACTTTCGAAACTTCCTGTTAAAGCCAGACTTCACTTTTGAGAGCGGAAAGGACACATTCTTCCTCTCACGAATTAAAGATGAATTCATTCATTTCAGCAATAACTTTGACTTTGCACAAGACAATACACAAGTACCTCAAAGTACAATCCCTAAGTTAATGTACTTTGTAACGTTCCATCACTAAATGTCACCATAATGTTACTTGTTGAATCCTAAGTGTTTAATTAAGTGACATTAGCCTTCATACTCCACAACATCTCAGAGAGAAATGCTGCACTTTTAACTCCACTATAATTAGCCTAATGGACAGCTTTAGTTTCCATAAATAAAATACACTTTACAAAGAGCTTATTAATGATGATGCTTTGTTATGAACCAAAACATTCACTGGCAACTATTAATTTCTTTACACAATACAGTATTTACAATATTTACACCACGACTTCCTGCCACTAGCCGGTATTCAGAATGTGTGCGCGCGAGTCAACTGGCGACCATATTTAAAGTTAAACATGTAGAGTTCAGTGGTCTGTGGTGCAGTTATGGAAACAGTCAAATAAAAAAAGCATACTGGCAGCGGCCACATTAACACACAGTCACCTCATTACATTACATTTAATTACATAACGTTAGCAGCAGCATAAACTCACACAGACACAGCAGAAACAAGAGTGTAGCTAAATAGGTTAGCTTACCTGTCTGTAGGCTAGCCAGCCTAGCCTACTGCAATTACTTCCTTGTCCAATTTGGTCTGATATGTTACAGTGAGGGAAATCATGAAGAAAGTTCAGTCCAAGCTATTTGAAGAGGTTTGACACGTATGGTGACCTAGCCTAAAACAAGGTATGGCGCAATGTAGCCTGCTTTATGTCCCCATTTATTAGCCTGCAGCTAACCAACAGCAGGTTGTCAGTCCCAATCCTCTGTTTATGATAAATGTTTTCATATTAACAACGATTAAATGTCTACCTGTGATTTGAAGATGTCTCTTGGAGAGATGAACCTCTACTTCCACCAGCAGTCAGCAGTTTCACCGATTTTTCGCAACTTTGGTTCCCCTAAATGCCTGGTAGACAATCGGCCAAAATGGGGATTGTTTTATTTTTTTCGCGGGCTGCAAATTGGTCTCACAGCTCTCATCAACTTCAAAGCACCAGCCCAGAACCATGAAACGTGAACTGTGAACATGTGAAACTTTTGGCTAAAGGGTCCCAAGTTTTTCCTTCTGAGAAAGTAAAAAGGAGTGAATATTGGATATAGATTTGCCAAATGATAACTAATGCTTGCTGTCATATCAACTTTGGAGGGTAATTCCAGTGTTGTGTCTACAACTTTTTCAGCACCCACCCACGTGACTTATCAGATAAAATAACAGGATAGGCTACATATTTTTGCAGCTTTGCCCATTTGCATTCTACACAAAGTGATAAGAGATTCCACCTTCCAATTTTTCCTCTGAAGAGATATTGTTAGAAAGGCAGGGCCGATGGTATTCCCAGGTCATGTCCCAGTAAATTTACTATGCAAATTGTGTTAGGGCGGCAGACGTCAAAAGATAAACAGTGTGGAGACAGCTGTATGAATGCTTTACTTTACAGTCTGTAGCAAATATGATTATTGCATTAAAGGTGTTTTGTATATCACTACACACACGAGTAAACAGTTTCGGTTTGGAGACAGTCATGATCTATTTTCCTCCAAACAAGCCTAACAAGGAACCTCGCTTGATAATAAATGCATACAGGATGTGTAACAGTACCTGGGAAGCACCTGACAAATACACAAGCATCAAAGCATGCAGGCATGACATATGATATCATCTTCTTCAAATAAAGTAGATTTTGCATCTCGAGATCCGTTGATAGAATAGAACAGTTCATCTTTGAGTATATTGAAGAGGAAAACCCTCTCAGGCCAATATCACACATGCATTAGGAGAGCATGTGATAGCATGACTTTTAAGGCAAGGATACAAGAGACTGGAAGAGGGAGCACAATGAATCAGACTTACAATGTGTTTTCTTTATCCAGCTAATCAATAGCAGCGCAATCATTAAGCGTTGAATTAGTGTAAAATGCTTCAGTAACCGTTGGAGATATATATAATGACATAGCAAACTCTGCATGGTTTGTAAATGGTTTTTATTAGCAAAATAAGGGAGATGAGTCTACAAAGATTCTCCATCCGTGGAGAACATACACATACATTGACAGTTGTGGCAGTTTATTTTTTAAATATATATATATATATATATTTATTTATATATATGTATATATATGAACCGATCCAGGACCGTATTTACTGTTTTATCACTACTCTTGGCAAAGTAGTACTGATCTCAAATCACAGACCAGGCTCCCTTGACCATCTTTATTTCCTTTCCATCACCTGAATGAAAAAGCTTGGTGGATCTTCAAGCAGCACCTCAACTCTCAAAACCCATCACCGGACCGGATCCAAGAACCATGTCCGAACCCTTTGAAACATTTCAGACCTCATCCTCAACTTTACAAACCTCTTCTCTGTGGTTCAGTTTTCTTTATTTCATTAACACCAAACCACCTTCTCCAAATACATTAAAATGTGCCTATACTCTGGTCTTTTTATACTATGAACACTTGAGCGCATTATAAGATCACCGCCACAACTAACCATTTTTCGAATGGTTGGTGAAGAATGGATATTTTGTACATTGTTTAAAAACCAAAACCCCAGATCTTTGGGGGTGAATGTAACCATATACATCTCAGTATTGTACTGCGTGGTTGGCCAGTAGGCCTTCCAATGTCATGGTGGGTGGGGGGCTGGATGGAGGGGAGGGGGAGGACTGTATAGGCTACATGTTGGTCACCATGGCGACCCATGTACCGTTCAGACCAGAGGGGAAATCTACCTCCTTCCCATAGATCAGTGGGTGTGCACAAAGAAGATAGCAGGGGACACTAACGTATGAAAACAATTTACCTCTTTATGTTCAGAACAATTCAGCAGGCAACAGAACAAGCATTTGGGGACACTACGACTGCAGTAAAAAGGCATGCGAAGGCACAAGTACCAACAAACTGGACTCAAAAGTTGGACCCCTTTTCTTCCCTTTTTTTAGTTGTAGGGAAGGAAGAAAAGAAGTTATCTCCACCAACGGCATAGTTTCCTTTTCCAGAGACAGCGGGCAGAAGGAACAGCGAAAATATGATATTGAAATGGAAAAGTACATAAAATAAAAATGTGTGGAAAATCTGCGGTGTGACGCCTTTACAATGAAACAAACATCCTACACGAATGTCGTGACGCTAGTTCAAACATTTTCCAAGACAAAAAAAAAACATAACATAAATAAAGCTGTTAAAAGTGGCATATAGTACAGCACTGGTCCGTGACTGATCCTCCCCGACTCGTCTCATCTTCCCCACCAAAGATGCACAATAAAGTGGCTCCACTGCCTGGGGACAAGAGAGAGAGAGAGAGAAAATATGAACATTTTAAATAGAGGTTTCCGAGCGCTCAACCATACTGCTATCATTTCCCGAGCATCTAAAATGGAGCAGAAAATGTGTTTGATGGAAGGCGGCAAAAAAATTCAGCGACTCAGTGACTCAACTATGCATTTGATTACGATGGATTACGCTGCATCTTTGTGGTCGACTCCAGCTATGTTCTCTTCATTATTCGGAAAAGGCATAAGCTCTGGAAACGACCCATTTTAAAGCCAATTTGTTACAGGCATTTGAAAAGGGGGGAAAAAAGCTAGAATGCACAGGCACATAAGGATTTCCTCAGCAACCTCCCACTCGCAACCCAAATGCTATGATAAGCACACATTCAGTGACGTTTGGTCGCTTGAAAAGATGAAGAAGGCATGATTATGGGGATGATGATTAAGACTTCCTTACCAAGAAAAAAATGGTTGTCATCTTCCTTGTCGTTTTTTTCCCCTCAGAAGAGCCCACAGTCTTTCAGGTTGTTCTTGATGATTACATCGGTGACGGCGTCAAAGACAAACTGCACATTCTTGGTGTCTGTGGCGCAGGTGAAGTGGGTGTAAATCTCCTTGGTGTCCTTCCTCTTGTTCAGGTCCTCGAACTGACACTGAATGTAGGCGGCTGCTTCCTCGTACGTGTTGGAGCCTGATGATAAAAAAGAATCCAAGAGTTTACAACATCGGAAAAGCACCAGGGCTTTGAATCTGTTTGAAATGGCATTATTGACATGGCGCTTCGGCTTCATGTTGTGAATCTTACCAGCGTATTCTGGGTAGCAGATGGTCAGAGGGCTCTTTCTGATCTTCTCCTCGAACAAGTCCTTCTTGTTCAGGAAGAGGATGATGGAGGTGTCCGTGAACCACTTGTTGTTGCAGATGCTGTCGAACAGCTTCATACTCTCGTGCATCCGGTTCTAAAAAGGGAGGAGAAAACCGGAAGCTTATGTTGTGATCATTGTGCTTAGCTCAGTGATTGATGAACGCCGGAGGAAAGATCTAGAAACATAGCCTATCCTTTATATTCTATCCTCCTCCGACCACAATAAAGATTCTAGTAAACAAAGAAACAGAAACAGTGCCTGCTATTATTATGTTATTTCCGGTGAGTCAGGGGGCTGATATTAAATATAACGTATAACATATCTCATATGCTCTAGTTATGTCCAGTATTTACACTGTAACACTTTTCTGATGTCACATCTCATACACTCAAGTTATTTCCAGTACCTACATTGTGTACATACAGTAGAAGAATATTCTCACTTACTTATTTACTTGTTATTCTTATATTAACATATTGATAGCCGTATTGTCGGTTTTAACCCTGTGGCCTTAAGCAAATATTTTTACACTTGTTTCTATCTGCATGTGTGTTTTGTATTCTTAATTGGAGCAACTGTATTCAAATTTTGATACGGATTGTGATATGAAGCGCTCACCATCTCCTCGTCCTCAGCCAGCACCAGGTCATAGTCGCTGAGGGCCACGCAGAAGATGATGGCCGTCACACCCTCGAAGCAATGGATCCACTTCTTCCTCTCTGACCGCTGACCGCCAACATCAAACATCCTGGAGGGAGGACAGAAGTAAACATATGTAACATACGCGCGCACAATACGAGCAGTGTGTTGCAATTCTATGAAAACCCTCGGCATAGATAAATGTCTTGAAGAGTTACTCTGGCTGCTCTGTTCTTGCTGCAGGGTTAAGTAATGAGGAGAGAAGAAAATATACTTTCTTGTGTCTTTCAACTTTTATGTAAGCAGTGCAACGAAGACTAGAGTACTACATTTGCACAGTGTTCTATTTGTTTAGAAACAAAATGTGGGACATTGTATCACTTGATGCTTGTTTTAAAATGTTTAATGTAGGGCCATATACTGTACAGGTGAAACTCGGAAAAATTAGAATATCGTGCAAAAGTTCATTTATTTAATTAATTCTACTTAAAAGGTGAAAATAATACATCATATAGACTCATTACATGCAAAGTGAGATATTTCAAGCCTTTATTTGTTATAATTTTGATTATCATAGTTTACAGCTTATGAAAACCCCAAATTCAAAATCTCAGAAAATTAGAATATATATATATAGATGACATGGCACCCCAAATCATCACTGATCCAAATGAATGTTGCGTTTCATTTGAAAATCAAGGTCCCACAGTCTAGAGGAAGAGTGGAGGGGCACAAAATCCAAGGTGATTGAAGACCACTGATGATTTGGGGCATCATGTCATCTGCTGGTATTGGCCCACTGTGTTCTATCAAGTCCAAAGTCACCACAGTCGTCTACCAGGAGATTTTAGAGCACTCCATGCTTCTCTCTACTGACAGGCTTTATGGAGATGCTGAATTACTTTTTCCAGCAAGACTGGACACCTGTCCACAGTGCCAGAAACCACTAGTAACTGGTTGACTGACGATGGTATTACTGTGCTGGATTTGCCAGACAACTCTCCTGACCTGAACCCCATAGAGCATCTATGGGCTATTGTCAAAAGGAAGATGAGACACACCAGACCCAACAATACAGACGAGCTGAAGGCCACTATCAAAGCAACATGGGCTTCATAACACCTCAGCAGTGCCACAGACTGATAGCATCCATGCCACGCCGCATTGAGGCAAGAATTCATGCAAAAGGGGCCCAAACCAAGTACTGAGTACATATGCATGATTATACTTTTTAGAGGGCCGACATTACTTATTTTAAAATCCCTTTTTTATTGATTTCATGTAATATTCTAATTTTCTGAGATTTTGAATTTGGAGTTTTCATAAGCTGTAAACCATGATAATCAAAATTATAACAAATAAAGGCTTGAAATATCTCACTCTGCATGTAATGAGTCTATATAATATATTATTTTCACCTTTTAAGTTGAATTACTGAAATAAATGAACTTTTGCACGATATTCTAATTTTTCACCTGTAGACTAAAAGCACACCGCAAATCAGATTCCAAAAGGGACACTGTGAAATAAATGCATGCATCTGTGACACATTCAGAGCACCAACATGCTGATACCTGCTGGTCTACTAATTGGTCTACCGCAAAGGGCTTCGTCTGAAAATAATGTGTGTTTTTTTTTTTTTTTATAAAGGCAGGTGCAGGGGAGGGGGATTTTCGAAAAAAAAAAAAAAAAAGTATTCATATATCATTAGGGCTAAAATAAATGCAATAAAAAAATTTGACTTTCACATGTGAAAGACTGGCATCCTGGCTCAGCAGATCAGTCTCTCTTTCATTCTGTTTACCGACACAGCTCCAAAAGTTAGTCATTAAACTGATGCAACCACAAATAGACACACTTTGCTTTCAGATAGAGCTCTTAGCCACAACCGTGTAACTCTGACATTACATAGCGCAATGGCTAGCCTTACGTAAGAGCTGTAATGTGTGGTAATATACCACAGTGACAATAATGGTGTGTCAGCATGACTGTTTGAGCTGCGGTGTGAAATGGTCCAGAAAAAAAACGACAAAGTAAACACTGAAACATTAGGATGGCTCTGTGTGTGTTTAAGGATCATATAATACTGGATTTCTCAGTTCTATTTTGTGGCCTCACGAAATGACACTGGCAACAGAAAACAAACTTCTGGTATCATGACATCATCAAACCTGCTGCCCCCACTTCCTGTCTGGGTTTTTTTTTTCAGACAGAGGGCTTTTAACTGAGTCACCGCTGATGTGCACAACGCCTTCACACATTGTGTCACAACCTACAACTGTACATGTACAAAGGGAATTTGTATTATTTATTAAATGGAAGTGACTGAGTCAGTAACAGGATGGAAAGCTAATTAATCCGTCTGTCGTGTTTGAACACTTTTAAGGTCTAAGCCAGCTGTTAGCGGGGGAAGAAGTTCTCTCACTTGAAGTGCAGGTCCTTGAATGTGAAGTGTGTCTCCACAATGCCTGTGGTTTTGACCCGGGTCCTCAGCACATCCTGCTGGGTCGGGATGTAGGTGGCCTGGGATATCCTGTCCAAGTCGTTCAAGTAGCTGAGAGAGGGACACAAAGAGAGGGACAATGAAAAACAAACGAAAAAGACAGATGGAAGAAGAGGGAGGTGGAGAAAAAGGGAGCAGGAGAGAGACAAGTGGGAGAGAAATGTGTCAAGGTCAAGTGAAAACTCCCAGTGCACTCAGACTGATAAAGCAAGTGTGATCCCATTTATAGTTCAACCTTTCTGTTAGAGACATTTGACTTCTTTGTAGGGACAATATCCCACAAGAAAACTAGTGCAGGAAATTTATGACTAAATGTTGACAGGTAAATTTTGAGATTTTTATAATAATATAATAATAATATCTTTATTTGTATTGCACCTTCAAAAACAATGGTTTACAAAGTGCTTTAACAAAATACATACGAGCAAGTACAATCAAATAAATACATACTAATAAAAAAACATGTACAAAAAGATAAATACACACTCATATATACACACAACAAACCAAACGAGATTAATAGGTTCTAGGATAAAAAGACATTGAGGAAGAGAATAAAAATAATAAGTTTGCTTCCCTAACTTGTTTTCTCTCATGAATAAAAAGGGTCCAAAATGTACATGTAGGTGTTTATTTTACTAAACCTTGTCTGTTTGTCTGTATATTTTCCTATACAACCACCTGTAACTAGTCTGGATGCAGAGCAAATTTCTATCGACGTCATTGAAAATGAGGGTCACCCCTCAATTGGTCTCTCGAGGATAAATAAAAGTTAAATGAAAATGAAAAATTTGAAAGCAGCGAGTCTAGATTTCCAGGGTAATATGGAACGGCCATTATCTCAACATTTGTTTTTTTTAATAAATTCTCTGCCAAAAATGCATTTTTAAAGATCCTACATAGTATTTATTTTTTATTTAAAAAATGGAAAAAGACTGTATCCGTTCTGTAACTTTGGCGGAATGACTTGGTGGTTGAAGCTATACTGTAACCTTACAGTAGCCAGGTCCAGGGTCATTTCTGCATTGTTTTCTCTTTTTGTTGAAACCTTGTCTGGGTTCCTCCCTGGGTCTAAGCATATGCAGCTGTGGAAACTCCCTTCCAGCAAGTGTGAATGTGTTTGTAAGTCTCAGTTAGTCCCCGTAATGGACTAGCCGTCTGTCCAGGGTGCTTCCCCACATGTATGCTGAAAGCCTGCTGGGATAGGCCCTAGTGCTCTCATGATCGTTAATGGGAATATTAATTGGTATCAGTTTGGACAAAAACAACTCAATTCCGAGTATTATATTGCTGCTGCAACCATCTAGACAGGAGAACTTTGTTTAAAGTCAGCTATATGTAACATCTCCTGAGGGTAATATTTTACACAATGCAACTGAGTGAAATTCATAAGGTTAAAGAGCCCACTCAAATGTCAAATGCTACCGTAAACATTCATAGTAAATCATTTCAAACTCTAACAAATGACAAAATGTTTTGCATTTCCTATATCTTATTTGTTCCACCAGAGCATGGTCTTAGCTTTAATATTTGTATAATATGTGTTGTCAGTTGTGGGATACTTATTCGTACGCATACAAGGACATCCCACATAAAGCTACATGTCCACGCTCTCTGGAGGTAGCATGACCGCAGCTAATACTTCAAGGATACAGTTGATAGATTACAAGGGAAAAAGATTAGTGCTAGTTGCCAGCAAAACCAAACCAAAGTAATCTCCCCTTCATGCATACAAGCCTTTTGTTTGTCTTTAAAAAGGTATTAGGTCAAGTAAACACACACAAGCTTTAGCAATGGTGTTTTCCTATTCATGAAAAAAGCCCCTGGACAGCAGGATTAGAGGAACCAATTAGGAAAAATTGCCAATGACTACAGCTCGCTTGGCCGGCGATGTAACCGCAAAACAAGCGGCCATTTCTCCCCCCCCCCCCATAAAAAATAAAAATAAAACCCATAGCAGCTGCCTTGTGATGATATTATTTGTTGTAACGCATAGGGCTATTGCACAATGTATAAAGGATATTGTCAGTGTAGCTGCAGTGTGGATTTCATTTTTCTTCTTCTTTTGAAAGGATGTGGCAAATGTTACCGTGCTGAGGAGGACGGTCAAAGATTAAATCCTCTTTCCAGCCACTGCTCTTGCTCTTCTGGCTTGGTGGAAGGAGTGCAAATATTGACAGTGTAAAAGTCCAGACAGATGCTTAATACTGTAGCTTTACTGCTCTCCTGGGCATTGCTCAAACAACTAGTGGCAGCAGCAGCTTTGTGTGTGTGTTTTCAGTGGAATGCAACTGTTGGCGAGGACTTTGTCATTAAAAGTTGCTGACATACAGTACATTATTGTGTGTGCGTGTGTGGGTGTGTGTGCGTGTGTGGGACCACCGAGTCTTTTCAGTGGGTGACTCACAATTCTGGCGGACACCTCAACTGTGACCTCGGTTGTTTGTGTGTCCGTGCGTGTGTGTACAGGCGTCTTTATGGGGACCAATAGCTTTAACCATCGGAGTGAGGAAATTTTTTTCTGAAAGTGGGGACATTCAAAGCCCATGATTAAGGGTTAAGATTTGGTTTTAAGGTCCAGGTATGAATCAGGTTTATTTAAGGGTAAGTGTGAGGGTTTGGGTTATGCATTTATTTCTGATGGTTAAGGTTAGGTTAAGGGGCCAGGGAATGCATTATGTCAATGAGTTTCCTAACAAAAATAGAAGTACAAGAGAGTGTGTGTGTGTGTGTGTGTGTGTGTGTGTGTGTGTGTGTGTGTGTGTGTGTGTGTGTGTGTGTGTGTGTGTGTGTGTGTGTGTGTGTGTTTGTGACTCACTATGCTGCCGAGTCGTTGAGCTGATATTCGCGGGAGCGGCTGAAGCAGGCATTAACACCTCCGTCCTTCCACAGTCGCTTGATGACACCAGCCAGCTCTCCCGTCATGAAGCCTTCCTCTGCTGAGCCGGCCAGCACAAACAGCTGCCGTGCATCGTCCTGAGTGAATAGTAGAGTTTCTTAAGCATCAATGCCATAAGGCCACCATTATTTAATAAGAAATAAACTGCTACCAGGCTAAAATGTCAGTGTAAGCGTTACAAATAAATCCTGTAGACAGCTACAACTCAAAGGGTCATTTCAAGTGCAAAAAACATTGCAAAAATGAAAATACATGGGGAGGCTGGGGGTGGGACTCAAATTCAAATATATTTTGAATGACTTAGGGACAACCTTAAGACTACCTTAAAAAAAAACTTTATTCAGAGCAAAGACGACTTTCCCAGGAGTAATAATAATAATAATGGATTGGATTTATATAGCGCTTTTTCTCGCACTCAGAGCGCTTTTACAGGTATCCAGCTATCATTCATTCACACACAGTCATAGCGGTATATTGGCAAACTATTAAATGTTTAGCAAACACCACAAATCACACATCTGGGTCACTACTCACGGCTCTAGCGGCGTCGCCAAAGTCGATCTTGAGGCGGCCCATGGCTCTGATGATGGCGATGATGGACTGGATGGTGTTGCTGTAGACCACGGCCTTGTACTGCTTACACTCCTCTTCTGAGTAGCCCGCCTCGTGAATGATCCTGCAAGAAAACAAGGGGACAAACATGGTGAGCAAATGGGACATTTTTCCGACACCGCAAAACCTCGCCTGACACAGCAATAAAACCGACAGCAACCCAATTTTTCGGGATGCTACCGTCACACACAGAAAACTCACTGAGATCCTTTCATAGCTTTCTTAGAAATGACTTATTATCCTCCTCGGCGCTCATTCCATATCTCTTTTAGTACTCTGACCTTATTTTTCAGTCACTGTAACCTCAGAGACATATTGTCAGTTCACAATGGCCCTGAAGGCTACTTATGTGTGGCTGGTCATCCAGGACAAGTAGCTGTTTACTATGAACTCATGAGGCTGAGTTACTCTGGGTAGAAAAGCAGCAGCTGAATGCGTACTATGGCCGAAATGTATGAACTTGGGACTTATTTGAGACATTATTCATACTTTCACTTGGGTTTCAGTGTGGCGTGCTAGTGAGTATTTATGGCAGCAGACTAAACGTGGGACGGAATCAAAATAAAACTTTATGGCCCATATTCATTGTAATACAGAGAAACGGTGGTGATCACAGTGATGTGAATTTATTAGGTTTTTCAGAAGAAAATGTTTAGGTCTATGGCACCGGAGGAGGAGTAAAGTATATCTCACCGTTTGAGGGGCACAATTGATTAACGACTAATTTCATTATCAGTTCCAAATGCTTATTGAAATTTTTTGGTCAATAAAATGTCAGATGTTTCGCTCAGGATTTCCTCAAGCCCTAGGTGACATTTTTCAAATTGCCTGTTTTATTCGACTAACTGTTTTAAGACCCCCCCGGAAATTGAATTGATTACCACAACAACATACAAAGAAAATCAGCAAATCCTCACAATTGAGAAGCTTGAGCCTTGAGAATGATTGGCATTGATAATCAAATGATCAATTTATTGAAAACAGCTCCGGAAAAACATTTTTCTATCGATCAGCTTATTGAGTGTTTGAATTGTTGTTTCAGATCTAAATGTTAGTTAAATCAAATCATTGTTGATTTGGTCTTTTTATGCAATTTCATGTTATTTAAGAAAAATATAGTAGAATATCGCTTGGCTTTCATTCTAAGCTTGCAACATGTAAATGTAATCTGACAGCTGTATAATGCAACAGAAATATGTATATACTGTAAAAAAATAAATCAGACAGACAATGTGCCATTATATCTGCACACTGGCAGTCTAGTAAATTTATGACATTGCATTGTCAGTAAAATCATAATTCAACGGGAACAGTAGATAGTATATATCATAACTGCATGTCATATTGCTGTGTATGTGACGTGTCTGCTTTTTGATGACAGTATTCAGAAGGATATTCATGAAAAATGTCATTCAAATTAACGACACACACACACACACATCATGTGGATGATATACTGCCAGGGCCTACATGAATGTATTCCCCCTGGCTTGTATTCATGATCTATGAATTTACATGGTACATGTTCTGTACACAGAGAGGTGCTTTAAAAACATGATTGGTGTTTGACCCCGTTTGTGTTGTGGAAAATGAATACTCTATCGGCGCCATTATGATTATCTGACAAGGGAAGTTATTGATGCACAGGGAAAAAAGGGAAGGAATAACAAGTTTGTTTTGATTGTTCAGAGAGCAAAATGATGAAATGCGACAGGAGCAATTTGAACTCACTTCATCTGCTTGACGATTGTGCTTTTCCCTGATTCACCAGCACCTGGAAAAGACGAGAGAAGAAGAAAGAGAGGCTTGTTAGAGGGTGTACATATTTCAAGAGGTTAATGTTGCCTTTAACAAGCTGCAGCACAGTGTTTTATCTTTTCCATTTGAACACTGATGTCAACCTGCTCACTTCCTTTATCTGCATAGTTTTAAAAAAGGTCAGCAATTCTGGAGAACGCAAGTGTTGATAAAATGAGTTTTTTTGTCAATATCAGTGAATATCTCCTCATGATCTCCTACCTGTCTGTACAGAAACAAATCTGGTGTTAATACACAGCCTAGGCTCTGTGATCAAAGGGTATGTCAACAAAAAGGGGCCTACCGTAGCTAGCAAAAGGCCCGTTTTACAGAGCCTAGGCTGTGTATCAAAAACCAGATCTCTTTCAGTGCACACAGTACGGACAGGTGAGGATCGTGAGGAGATATTCACTGATTTTTTGACAAAAATGGCGTGCCGAGGAACCGTGAAACTGAAACCTAAGCGTAACCGCGTCAACCAAAGGAGAACTGAGAAGCGAGTGAGAGTGTGTGTGTATGACTTGAGTGTTCCAGTTAAAAGCAGTCTTTAAACCTCTTGCTTTAGCCGCCGGCCGCTCCAGGCAGTTCCAGCTCTAATATACTGATTATATTGCAGCGCTGAGCTTGCTCTAGTTTAATGTTACGGACTCTCGCACTGTATAAGCCAAATTGTGTGTGGAATTTTATGCGAAAAAAACACATCAGCACCAAGCCTCATTGGCCGTAACAGTGACGATAAAAACAGATTATTATTGACTGTGCGGTGAGGCAGCTAAGTACAAGGTGTCACTTGCGGATGGGAGGGCACTCGTCTGCGCCGGCCACTAATTCGATTGGCAGTGTTGTAGTGGAAGCGATGGTACGATGGAGAGAGCAAAAGGGGAAGGGAGGGAGGGATAGATGGATAGGGAGAGCATTAGAGGAATCAGACTGTCGGCACGGCTTTTAGCTTCGCGGGTCTCTCAAAAAAAACGTCACGGTGCCACCATGGCAACACTGCTCTGGTTATATCCGGGACATCTCTAGTGTAGTGTGAGGCCACAGCAGTCACCTGAGGAGGCTTTGTGGTTGTAAGCAAGAGTGTGTGACATGTTGGCTCTTCCACCGGTCCAAGACCATTATGAATAATACATCTGAGGCTGTTTTCCCCCAGTCCCCTTTACCACTAGCTTGGAAGTTCGTTTTTCTTTCTTTCTTTCAATTATTTAGCTGAATAGTTATCCAAAGTGTGTGTTTATTTTTGCTCCTAGTATCAGCCCACATTTCTGATTTCCACGTTACTTCCTGGGTTCCTGCGTGATTCTGGCGAATCTATGGGGAAGACAGTAGAGACTCAAAAGAAAATCTCTCATAGTAGAGCTTTAACAATCAAAGTCATCAGATGTGTCCTCATAAGCCACATCCTTACACTCTTGTCCTCCAAATGTGTGTTCTCATAAACTACATTAGAACTGCAAGTGTGCACTTAACGTCCTCATATTACAGCAGTGGAGACTTGGACACAGCGAGCGAAGCAACTGGCCAGTTGTCACTGATGTAACGTTCCTCTAACTATGCCACAAGGGAAGATTTTTTCAACCCACTCGAGACCGGCTTTTCCCCGTGAGTAAACAACACCCCCAGCTTCTCTCTCTCCGCTCTAGAAACAGAAGAAGGGGAAGTGGAATCATACAGCACTAGATAAAGCCTCCATTATGTGTTACCTCGTGAAACTGTGTCAGCAACGGGCAAGATGGTTTACTCTTGCATAATAAAATCGTCCGCCTTATCTACTTCCACCTTCCATGATGTGCAAAAAAATAAGAAATAGTGCATTTTTGGAAACGTGCCACTTGTAGTTCCACTTGCTGTCTTTTTTGACTGTGCTGAAAATGTGTGTGTTGTGTGCCTCTGGTCGTCTCTTAGTGTGTTCGAAGTGTTGAGATGATCTGGGTATATGCTGCTGTGTGTCCTTTGAACATTTAATGTGACCTTTTTTTTCAGCCCCCACCCTTCCGCCCCTTAAAAAGGCGTTTGCCAGGCTGTCTCTGTAATAAGTATTTGTGCTTAAGGACCTGTCTGGTTACATAAAAGGTAAAATAAATTAAATATTAATTAAAATATAGATATATATGCATCCGGGAGCAGTGTGTACACTGTGCACACCCTCAGCCTGAAATCCCTTCAAGCTTTCCTTCCCTTAGCAATAACTGCGTGCTGATAGTAACAGACCTGTTATTTTACCTTCAGTATATAATTGAAGAGATTCACCTGAGGACACATTATTTTAATTATGTGTCACCCCTCGGTGTGCCGGAACCCCCTGGAGGTAAAGTTGCTCTTAGGATAAACTCACTGGCTGGGTGAAATCCCCCGATGGGACACTGCAGATAGACGGCAGATAACCAAGCTAGACTGGGGCACAGGCTGGCCCCGTGAGCCGGCACAGTCTGCCCAAAAGGCATTTTTACAATGTCACAGACAGTTCACACACTGACGCAATGCCTCTCGATGTGGGACTACATTAACATCAACTCCAGGCGGGCTGTGAACTCACACCGAAGTACAGAGTGGCCGTCTTATGAAGGGAACTTTTTTAAACTACTGGACTTCACAATGGTTCCCTTCGGGTTTTTTATGGCTTTGTTTACACAAAGTACACCATATTGAGAGGGTGTTACAAAACAGAAAATACATTCACCTCGCATCTACAGCCTCAACGATTAGTTAGCTAAATCGGCAATTATTTTGTTAATTCATTTATTTTTACAGCCATTTATCTAGAAAAAAATACCACACATTTCCTGATTTATGATACTAAATCATTGTAGGCCTAAGGCCTAAACTGAATATTTTTTTCTTACTTTTCAAATGTGACCTTTGACTCATTTATTAACTATTTGTGGACTTTTCATAGAGCGAACAGTGATGAAATCTGAAAAATAATCTGTAAAATTGATAATTAAAATAATACAGTCGCGGCCCTTTCAACATCGATTTTTTTCGACAAAAATAAATAATTTATAATCGTTTTCCCTGGACTGTAGAATGAATTTAGAGGAGGAACAGGATAAGTGTTTCAACTTTAAAAAGAAAAACTCATTTGATGACAGAGAGAGTGAACAGTGACGTTTGATGAGTGATTGTGGGAATCTACTGCAATTGGGAAAAATGTAGCAGCAAGTTTTCGCAGTACAGAGCCCTCTAGGAAAGACGGTTGACATAAATTGAAATTAGCAGCTGCCAACAACTGCTGTGAAAATAAGCCTGCCTATTCATTTAAGCATGCCAGTGGTTAATCGTGGACGAAGGCCATAAATTCGGTGTCTAAGTCTTCTCCATTATAATCAATGAGACGTGAGCTATGTGTTTAAGCATGTGACTTGGCTCTGGCCTCTCGACACCAGTGATATCATTAGGGTGTGGATTCTCTAAAAGCCTCTTAGGTCTGAGGAATAGGAAACAAAAGACTTGTCCAGATTTTGACTCCACACACACACACACACACACACACAGAAACACACTTAACCCTCAAACAGGCCTTTGAAGAAGCGAAAACCAGGGAAATGTCCTCACTCGGATGGTTAAAAGCTTAAATTGGTCCTCAAAAAGATGCCTTTACAAGTACAAACTTACTATGACACACACACACACACACTTTAAGGGTTACACAGCACCACTGGCCTGACCCATTGCTCCTCATGCAGAGTCATGTTACACACCCACGGCTTTGATACGCCCACACTCAAAACCACTGGAGCAGCTGCTTTCTGTTTCTAGCGGTTCAAAACTATTTTAGGAAAATCCCAGCTAACCCTCACCAGTGAAAATTCTTCCGCAGAGAACAGGGCCGTTCCTATCTGTCTACAGACCGCAACATCTTTTCCTCTTGGAGACCCACTCCCCTCTCGCGTAGGAAGGCAGAGAGAGGACGGGGGAATGTTTTATGACAACGGTAGTTTGGAAGAGAGATGAATGTGATTGAAATGGCTACCATGCCACATGGCCTTTCTCCATTTATAGATTAACCATTTGTTGCCACTGCTGCTAATTCTCTTTGCTAGTAACAACGGGTGACAACCAACAGTCAAAGTAAACATGACGTTGTATCCTTCCCAGGCTCGTTGTCACGCTGTAGCTGGCTTCAGGGTCCAATCAATGGCATGAAGAAGATGACGTTGTTGCGGTTCAGAAGAGGTTTATAGAGCCAAGTTACCGGGCCCACAAGCCCACTTTTAGGACTGAAGGACTTGAATGGTGGGGCTTATGAGGTTTGGCACAATGTGCTAACCGCATTAGTGATGCCACATTAACAGCATGAGCCAAACACCATCCATCCATCTCTCCCTCTCTCTCTCTCTATCTCTTTCTGCCCTCCAGCCTTTCTTTGCCCCATAGCCTGTCTTCTCTTCCTCCCTTCCTTTACAATTTATCATTCATATTCCTACACTATCCAGTTCCTCTCTTCTGTTTTTCTCTCCATCCAGCCCTCTCTCTCTCTCTCTTGAGGATTTAAGAATGACTTACTCATGTAAGATTCCAGCAGAGTACATGCGGTGCAGCCCACCGGGGGGAAATGACCACTGGGATCGATTTGACAACAAGCGAATCGGTGACTAAAAGATGGTTTCCCACACACACACACACACAGTGGCACAGACTACTCTCCAAGACGTCTGACAATGCCTTACAGCGATAAAGGAATGTGAACAATACAATTGAACTGCTTTGGTTGTCCTGTGTTTAATGCGATGCACTGAAAAAAATGATTTTTTGGGCTTGTAATTATTACTTGATTATTTGATTACATTTTACAAGGAAATATGATTTCAGTGCTTCTACTTCAAAATGTCACCCTTTATTTAATGTGTTACTTGATTTTTATTTGTAATTATGTATCCTCATTTTTATATGTAAATATTATCCATCCTTCCAAGTAATATTAACATAACAACTGTATTGACCGTACAGCCTAACATAAGCAAGTAAACTTTACTTAGATAATAGGCATAGATAGTATACAAATATAGTATGTAAGCTTGCAATCTTGCGCATGCTCAGTGGATGAGTTCAGTACATTTTGAATTCAGAGGAACTAGGCATTAACAGGACTTCTGGACGACACACTTCGACTGGGGGATTGTTTCGGTGCTCATCTGATGAGACAATTCATGGACGTGGAGCCTTGGGGTATGTTAACTTATATGCTTAACTAACTTTTTAATGGTCTGTCGGCTTAGTCATTGTTCTACTATTTTAGCAGCTAACCGGCTAATGGCTCTTCCCGCGTCCGCAGGCTGTTTTGGACTTGCCAAAACACTATTGGACTTGCATGAGTCCTTTTTAGAGGTCCATGGACACAGACATAGCACAGGTAAACAGCATGGACATTTAAGTAAACAGGGCTGCAGGGATAACAGTGCCACAGTGTGTGATACCGAACGCGAGGAGCCTCTTTCATCTAGGGCCAGTTGTGTTTTGAGGTCCGGTAAAGTTAGCATTGAATGGAGGCACCATTTTGACTTGCTGATATTAGCCTGTTGGTTAAACTGACAACACAATGCTTGCTTTGTTCAGATAATGTTACTTCTGTTAAGACTAGTATGAGTTATTGAGTGTTAACACCGCTGTGGCACAGGCTGTATCATTGTAATTGGTTTAAAATGTTTAAAAGATTGTTAATGATGTTAGCCACGAAGCTAATGCTAATCGCAAAGGCAGCTAGCTGCTATACTAAACCAGGCATTGTGCTAGCCAAGCTAAGTTGCTATCACTCCAGTAACATTAAATGCAGTTTGTTAGTGAAGCAGTGATGGCCCATTTGACTTAGAAGTCAGTATGTTATAAGTGTATTCACTCATAAATGATTGTGATATAAATACAGTCTGATTTATTTAATTTTCTTTGTTGAAACTTGCATGCTGATTTAAAACAGTAGGCCTAATGGCAATACAGTTCATTTAAACGTTTTTAAAGGGAAATATATTTAAATAAGTCACATGTATTTTTAAAAGAGGAATATATATTGCAAGTAAAAGAGGTGCCAAAAAATAAATACTAATTGGAAAGATGTTAAAAAATACAAATACTGCCTCTTCAGGGTTCGACATAACGTATAGCCCGATGGCCCGGGGCCAGTAAAATCATATGCAGGGCAAGTTGATTGGCCAGTCACTGTCCCGCCCGGGCCAGTGACTGGCCAATCACAGTTCAGTATCTTTTTGTAGACTACATCATGGTTCATTGAAATGCGCGTTGAGAGTCGTAATGAAAGCAGTGTTTATTTAAGACTCAATATAATAAACCTAATATAAAATATATTTTTTGATGAAAGGCCAGTGGACAACCGATGCGTGGGCGTTTTGACAGGCGGAGCAAGAAGCGGGTGCACTCTCGCTCCGTTGGCAGAGCTGCCTACCGTCCGCCTGCGAGTCGACAAATCAATCGACTTGCTTTGCCCCCTTTCTTTCTTCCCACAGCAGAGGTTGAGGTGCAGAAAGTGATAACTGCGCTTTTCCTTTATCTGCCACCGTAATGTTACAGTATTTGCATACAAGCCCCAATGGTAATACAAATGAGAGGCGTTATTTAAACGCTGTGAATGCGTCTCCGGTGATTGTGTCGGTTGTAGACAGAAACGAACGGAGGGACTCCGCTCACTGTAAAGTTCCTATAGTCGCGCAGTTTGGCACTGTGTTTTCAGGCTCGAGACATTCAATCAAATCGCGGAAGTCTTTCCCATTGAAATCGCAAACGGGGAGAATATCCCCGGTTATTATTTTAGCCACAAACCACAGTTCATATGCGCGGCGGCTCACTCGCTGGCGAGATCACACGGTGAAACGCTGCTGTGATCGGACGAAGGCATTGTGTGTTTCTAAGGTGATTTAACGTCATAGTCTTAGACGAGCGTTTAACTTGTGCTGCGTATTTTGCACTGCATTGTTTTTTATCAATAGTTTGAAAAAATGGTCCCACACCGGACTCTTATGTGAAGCTGACACTTCATGCTGAAGTGACGCTCCTGCAGCGCGCTCACGACCAGACGTGAACTCACATACACGGTGAAATATCCCATTAAAAAAAACGGCATAACCCACTGATTTTCGTATTTCTATTCTATTTTTAAAGTCAACTTGAGCGCAAGTGGAAAACCGGTCATTCGGTCGACACATTCACATGTCCCTAATGCATATAGAGAAAGTAAAAAACAGCCTACCACACCACAAAGAATGATCAGACCTTCATCTCTTATTTTTTTTTTATGTTTGAACATGACTTCTGCAGGTGAACTATTCATTAAACTGCCCAAATTCAAGAATAAAAACAATCAAAAATCATAAAATCAAACTACTGGACTTTAAAATACTGGCCGACTCTTTCAACATACTTTCAGTTGTAGGCTTCTAATTCAATATGTTTGCCTGGTTTTATATTATGTGTATGAGCAATATCAACATTTCATATAATTAACTAAAATAAAAATAACCAAATCTAAAGGGAATATCTATACTGTTACAGTATAGATATTCCCTTTAGATCTGGTTATCTTTCTTTATTTTTCTAATACAGGTATTATAATTATTGACACTAAATTATGAAGAAAAAAAAAGTGTGTGCAGGGCCAGTGAAAATATACAAGGGGCCAGTAAAACTCAGATCCACTGGCCCGGCGGGCCAGTAGGAAAAAAAAGTTATGTTGAACCCTGCTCTTAAATGTAAATAATTTCATATGCAGGATTTTTCCTGGCACAACACAGTGGTGGTGACAGTATGCTTTATTTCATGTTGATTCATTCCTCTGTTCTGTATTACTGCAGCTTCTTCCTGTTGAAATGGATACCCCGGCAAAGCTGCGGATCATCTTGGATGATGATGACATTCGTAAACTGGTTCTACCTTTAGGCATCCCAAACTCCCTTCAGGACCTTAATGATGTTATTCAAGAGACATTTCATATCACCAGGGCGTTTAATGTGATGTATCAAGACATGGATTTTGAAGGCCAGTTTTTCAATCTAAGCTCCATTGAAGAAGTGCAAGACAAGGCTACACTAAAGCTTGTATTTACTCAACCAAATGTCCTAACTCTCAGTCCTGTGGAAGTATCTCATGTCGAATCCTTAGTTCCAGAACAGTCTTCTGATACAAGCGCTGGCCAGTCTTCTGATTCTCAGGACACAATCCTGCTGTCCTCCTCGGATGAAAGTGGACAATCTTTATGGTCTCAGCCATGGCCGGCAACGTTTCCAATACCTGCCTTTCCTCATGATGTAGACCTTATGATGGAAGTAGGAAACCAAGCCTATGAAAAGGATGGCACACTGTTGAACAATCCAAAAGTGACGAGTAGCATACTCGAGAGGCTAGCAGACACCATATTTTCATATACAGCATACCCAACTGGTCTCCAGGTTTTAGCTGTGGTAGAAGCTTTGGTTGAAAAGTACCCATGCCTCAAAGACCCGGGGTCTTTTAATGGCTTATATAGTTGGCAACAGAGGATCAAATACAAAATGGGCAATTATGATGATGTTAACTCCCTGAAAAGAAGAATCTCTGAAGAGGGTTCATCCAAAGACATCAAAAAGCCAAAGAAGGCAGAAGTTAATTACTTGCCACCACTGCCACTTGTTGAGACACAGAACTCTTTAGAGAAGGAGAGAGTGGATTTGTTGCAGGAAGTAAAGAAGAAAAACTGTGAGAAGATCATTGGTGAGAAAATGGAGAGGTCTTTCTCCTATCGAAGAATGGAAGTTGTCCAGCAGTGCCCTGCAGTCCAAGACCTCATGGAGAGATGGCCTGGGCTGTTCTGTGAAACTCAGGTAAATCCAGTTCTTGTGTTTCTTTACCTGATGCTTGTATTGTTGTGTGTACAGGCTGGAAGAATATAAGTAAGATACACTTTGCAAGATTATGAAGTTCACCATGCAAAAACAGTGGTATTACACTACATTCATTTTGGGAAGGTGGACTGTATAATGTAGCAACTAAGTATCTTTTAACAGAAGTATTGCTTAAAATTGATCATCATTTTGAAGGCTATAGATTGTGTTGCTGCTTAGTAGTATTGTATTAAACTGGGTGGACTACTTTATTATTCAAGCAAGGTGGGTTGTCATGATCATGTTGTGTTTTTTTTATTATTTGTAATTGTTTCAGATCAAAGAGGAGTTCAGAAGGATCACAACTCTTCATCTGGAGCGGACTTTTTTGTCAAAATTGGACAGTTACTCAACCAAACTCCTGGAGATATTTCAGACAAAGGGCGGGGTCCCGGGCACAAAAACAAGGCCTATGCTGGATTCACTCAGCCAGGTAAAGTTTAAAAATATAATTGTTGTCGTCATATGTTGAGCTAATAAATACATAGGATAACTGATGACACGTCAGCTCATTTGAACAAAGATAATATGTTTGTTCTCAGCAATAAATTCACTTCTGTCTGTGTAACAGCAACATGCTGAAGGCAGAAGAGATGTCACCATCCGCTGCTTGATGGAGTTCCTTGGAGAGTCTGCAGAGGAACTCATCAAAGACTATCAGGTACATTTTGAACATTTGTGAAATTATTATTCAGACCATATTAAAATGTGTTTCTTCTCCAAGGGGAAAAACCTTTTAAATTCAATAACTTAAATTGGTGCTTAAGATACATGACTAGTGCTGTATCTGAAATGTTTAAAAATGTTCATTTATTTCAATTTATTTTTTAAATTTTTACCCATTTTCTTATTTTTTTTTTTGTTGAATCACAGCCAATCTCACATTTTCCCTCAACACTGAATACAGTATACTTACCTGTTTATGTCCTTGGAGCTAAGCACATCTTAGGGGTTGGCCCAGGTTTGTGCCTCTCCGTGTATTAGCATTACTTTGGGTCACAGAGATAACATATTCTGTGAAATATAATTAACTTGTGTTGTCTGAAAAACCCAAAAGGATATTTAAAAATATGTGTTGGTAGTCTGACATGGTTTTCATAGTCCTCAAGACTACTCTAAAAAGACTGAAAAAATATTGTCTGGTGAAATTGTCTTTAACCTGTTTGCTAATTGTTCCTGGGTTTCAAGTCCAAACAAAACAGTACAGCAAAATGATTTTTTCTTCAAGAGTATTTGAGGATTCTGAAAATATCTAAAGTTTTTAACAACCTTATGGGTTTTTGAAATAATGCCAGTTTATCATCTCTGAGAAAAAAAAACGATTGTTACATCTGGACCGCAATGTACACCAATAGATGAAAGGCACAAAGTAGGGTTAACTTGAACTGAGAAAGATCTGAAAAGAAATTCAATAAATAATAACTTAAGTTAAGTGTCCATCTATGTGAAAATTAAATTAATTAAAATCAGTACTTGTGTACATACATACCCAGCATTTAACCAATGTCTTGCTCTGAGCGTCTTATTTCTTTTGCATTATTGTATAAGTAGTAAATGGCCACTCAAATAAGCCAACCCAGTAAATCACCTCTTGCATATTCAGGAACTTTAAAGAAAATATCTTTAGTATAATGACTTCCAAGCACTGATTCACATGTTTTTGACAGGATGTCAGCAAAGAAGCCATCAGAGATGACCATGCTCATCATGTCTTGAAGATTGTTGTCGTCCATGGAAGTACTGCACAGGAAGGCCACAGCCCTGCCCATGTCTTGATCATCATCGAGGGAAAAGAGGTTCTTGATGATTGTAAAAGTGTGGCAAAGGCTTGCCTTCTGCTCATGGGTTTTATCTATGCAATGAACTTGAGTTACCCACCAAAGTTGAAATACACATTCGAAGTGTTTCAGAAGCTCTTTCTTGAGCTTGACATCCTGAAGATGTCTCCCAAAGTCCGGGCTTTGCAGAACAAACTTCTATCATGAGATGATTGTTTCTGTGCCGGTTCACGAACCAGTTGCATTGTTGTGGTTCAGAGGAAATACTTGGGAGCTAGTTAGATAAAGAAATGTCCTGTTCCAAATATTTGAGCCCAGTTTGTAAGATTACATGTTTGTATATTCTGTTATGGTAACTGACATATTGTTAGTCTCATAGCATAATTGCCTAAGTCATATTTTTTTTTCAGTTATTGCACTTTATGGTACTTGCAGTTATTGCACTTTAACGTGATACTTTTAGGCAGTTCTTTTTTCAAACTCACTCAAGGATGAGAGAGAGAGAGAGAGAGAGAGGAGAGAGAGAGAGAGAGAGAGAGAGAGAGAGAGAGAGAGAGAGAGAGAGAGAGAGAGAGAGAGAGAGAGAGAGAGAGAGAGAGAGAGAGAGAGAGAGAGAGAGAGAGAGAGAGAGAGAGAGAGAGAGAGAGAGAGAGAGAGAGAGAGAGAGAGAGAGAGAGAGAGAGAGAGAGAGAGAGAGAGAGAGAGGTTGTTGTATTCTAACTGGCGACACTGTTTTTTTTATTTTTAAATGTATCTGCTAATGCCAGTCAGTGTGTTGGAATACTGCAAGCAATTACCTATTGCAATAGTGTTGGAAAATAAAAGTGTTTCTTATAAAGTAATTTCATGTTTTGTGTTTCTTACTGTTACTTAACTTTACTTCATTTCCTGAGTAAAACTTACAAATAATTTCTGTGTGGAAAACTGTTACAGGGTTTTTTTCAAGTAAATGTTACTTAAATAAATGTTACTTAAATAATGCTAAAACAAGAACTAGGTCCAACCAATTAAAAGCTTTGGGAAAAAAAGTAGTATTTTTTACAGAAATGTGTAAGTAAATGCAGTGCTAGTCCAAGAGTAAATTTTACTGAAGGAGATTGTGTAAAATTTACTCATGAAAGCAGAAATTTGCTAGTAAATTTTACAAGAATTTCTTGGTTAAACTTAATCATCATTGGTAAGTAGATTTAACTTGAGAATATCATATTATATATAATTTGCTCCCTCAGTTAAATTTACTAGGAATTTCTGCGTGGAAATTGTTACAGAGGTTTTTTTAAGTAAATCACACTCCAAATTTTTTTCAGTGTGAGTGAGTGACAGTCATGCTGTAGCCTACTACTAAATGTATGGCAATTCTGGTTACATAACTCTAAAACCAATGGGAAGCGTAAGAGAGAAGAAAGACCAAAGTTAGACAAAGGGTAAAGCATTATTAATCAGATCTTCTCCACGCGACACAGCCATAGAAAATAGTAATTAGTCTGAGCAGAAGATTGTAATCTATTTCAGCGTGGAGATATGAATAGTAGTAGGATAATTGGGTCCCGGAGAAGATGGGAATAAAATGAGACGAGGAGCTAAATGAGAAATAATATGTTCGGTTTTCAGGGGGGAAAAATAGAAAAGAAAAAGTTCACATTCCCTCCCTTTCCACAAAAGATCACCTGAGCCTGCTAGCCGGTTCACACTCAAACTCACTAAGATTCAAATCACTTTTCATGCAAATCCAGATTCTTTTTACGTCAGCGTAATGATTTAGCAGCAAGCCAATGATTAAGAGTCAGAAGATGATCACGCCATGAGTCTGCCACTCATTGGATAAAACCAGAGGTTTGCTGTAGTTTATAATATCCACCCAGTTTTTTGGAAGTGGTCATCCCCACGCAATACACAAAAAGACTTCAACAAGCCATAACCACTATTACTGTCATACCGTTCCTACCGGTTCTAACCCTTCGATTATTTATTGTGTTCTGTTATCATACAAATGTATTAATGTTCAGAATATTAAATATGTTGTTTAAAAATAAAAATAAATATGTTCAGCCGGAATAATTTTTTTGTTTTTTTACCCAGACATTTCAAAATAAGACATTTGAGAGCTATAATCGCAAATACTGTAGCAGCGTGGTGTTTTTGCTAATGGTTATCATACCGTCAAAATATGATACCAGCCCAAGCCTAGTACTCCAAATTGCTTGCTTGCGAATCAACAATTCTGAAAGACTGATATTTTCCTTGACTGTTTATCTCCAAGGTAAACAACTCCAACTCTTAAACTTGGAGCCCGGTGCTTCTGTGCGCCTGGCGGAGCCTTTGTTAATTTTTAATGCTTCACTCATTAGCACTGTTCTCATCTTACAGCCTCTCTCCTCCTGGCCGTGTGTCAGGCGGTAACTTGACTAGGCTATCATACTAATGGATCACACACACACACACACACACACACACATGGCAGGAGGCCGTGCCAATGCCAGCCACGCGTACGGGCCATACGACCTGGCAACCACAACCATCACCGCAGAGAAAACAACACAACGGCCATTCCACTCTAAAAAAAAAAAAAGATAGAGGACGGTTGAGCTATTAGTGCAGTGTTGTTGGGTACCAACACATTTCGCCCTACAGCAGCAGCAGCATAGCAGAAACTTGACCTAACTTGCTCACTTTTTAAATCAGCAGGCCCCGTCTGGCCTCCCAAGCACCTGTGGAATGCGCTCAACACCTTTAGCAAGAAAATGTTCATTCGCAAACAAAACAATGGTGACATTTACATTAAATGTTATATGTTAACATTGCAAGAAATGTAAATATTGTGTCTTTTTAGGCCATTTTAAGGTGTGGTCCAGTCAACAACGATAGTAATGGGACAACAAGTGTTGCAATTTGTGCAAAGCACATGAAAAAAAAACCACTTGTTTATCTTGATCTGGCTCACAAGTCTGGCCACAAAAGCCACCAACAGCTCCAATTCTGAGCTTTAATGTCAGGTGTTTGCCAAATATCAGCCGCTGGCCTGGGGCATTGTCGTGTCCTGGTAACCCACATACCGTCTGTGTACATGTCAACATTTCCCCAAGCCAGCGGGATCCATGGAAAAGTTTTTCACCTATGGCTTCTATTTACAAGGATAACAGAGGTTCCCCACACTTTAAGTAGGTAATGAAACTCATGTGGGCATGGCCTGTTTTTCAGAAAGGCTATGATATGAGGCGATGATATGACAAAATCCGATGTAGTGAACACAAGAAATCACAATATACCTAATTGAAGAAGGCGAATGGGTGTGCTCTGCCATTCATTCATGATGATACATTCTCAGGGTTGATTTTCAAAAGGGACATTTCAACTTTACCAACATGATAACCTATGGCATATGCTTTGGCAATAGTCAAACATGAAGTAAAAGTGGTTACACAAAGGGCAGTCAAAATTGGCCGTTGCTGAGTGTAATGAAAGGGTCATGAGAAAACTATCTTTAGGCTACATAAGCATTTCAAACTTTTAAACTGTCTACCATTAATCAAAGGCTATTTAGTTTAAAGGGCAGCTATTTCAAACTAATGTGCATAAGACTTCCAAGAAAGTTAGGACTTTAATTTTCTAAAGTAACTTCATTACTGGAATTTCCCTGCATTTGTTGTGCAAGATTGTTGCCCTATTCAGACATGTCTGTACACATCTTATTCTTGAACTTGAGATGGAATCAAGACTAGTAGGCTATTCAATTTAAAACACAGGATAACTGAAGAGAGAGAGAGAGAGAGAGAGAGAGAGAGAGAGAGAGAGAGAGAGAGAGAGAGAGAGAGAGAGAGAGAAATGAGTCCCATAAGCCCCCTTATTAGGCTCAACTTTGACTTGTAGAACAGGTAATGTGATATGTTGAAATGGGCTAAAAAATGAGGTCACTCAACAAAGTTTTCAGTGTGACAGTGTGACACTCAATAGTGAAGACCTGGGCCCCCCATTATAAAGAGCCATCGGCCTGTTTTCACTGCTGCAAAGCACTGACCGGGGCTGCTAGACGAGAGGAAATGTGCCATTGTTGAATGGGATTTAGTCAATTCAAATGGGTCTCAATGGATGGATCCAACGCGTACAATAGGGGGAAAAAGAACTTGCCATGTACGTAATTCTGACATACAGTGAAGTTGGTCCACCATAGCCCAACCCCTCCCCACCCACTCATTCTTACCCAGCAGAAGCAGCTTGACCTCCCTGGCTGCCTTCTCTCCGTCGTCCCGCAGATTCCTGTCGATCATTTTACTGCGCTCCACCGCCGCCTTGTCCTCCGTACTCAACGTGCATCCCATCCTCGACAATGTCCTTCACAAACCCCAAAATGGCCTTGTAAAAATATACCTTTATGAAAACACCATAGGCTATATGCCCCACATGAAATGGGATAAAACTGCCCTCAGTCGCTCCGCACACAGTAGGCAACACACACACGCCCTTTTTTTAAATGACAGGCAATCGATCTTTTCAGGGAGAGGAAAGAAGAACGACAGGACTTTAAAAAAAAAATTAAGACACAGCGTCGCGTTTCTTTCGTCTTGTTCGTCCAGTTGAAATATTTTCCGTTGTTAATATCCGCCCTGAGCTCGAGGGGAAAGCTATTTTACCAGCGAAACTATTCCTTGATGGTGATGTTGCCTCGTTCACCCGTTCGCCTCCATTCGTTGCGGCGGCGACTGCCAGTATTGTAGGTTCAGGTCTGAGTGTGGAGCGAGCTGATGCGGTGGTGCTGTGGCCTGGCCCGCAAGCTGCAACAACGATCACACTTCCGCTCTGACCCTTTACAATAAAGGTGTCATTTTCCACAAATAAAATACTAAAAACTATTAACATTGTCAAACATTCGGCAATATTTGATGTGGTTATATCTGTTCTTTATGTGTTGCATTGTTGGAGAGAGCCTGAGAACCAAGCATGTCATTGTTGAAGTGACTGTTTCAGTTATTGTTTTGCATATAGGAAATAAATATAACTAAGAAGTGTGTGACAGTGTTGGACAAAGTGCCCAAAAATAAGTACATAATTAATTTAAATTCAAATAGCCTATTATGTTACTCCCCCAAATTCATGTCAATATCCTCCTCTAGACCTTATTATCGGTCTCATTATCTATCACAGAAGGACCTCCTGTACATGTGTTCAACCATTTCCCACAGGTAACATATAGTTAACTTTGTCATCCTGTTATTTCATAATCAATCAAAACATTAATGTTTTTTCAAGAATTTCAGGCCTGCATGAGTCTATTACAAAATAGCCTACATTGCATGCATTTATAATTGAGGGTTGTCACAGTTCTATGGGTAATTCTCAGTCAATGCAGGTAAAAAAAAGTCATAATGTGTTTTTTTGTGTATCAAACATAAGCTCAGCTTGCATTTGGTGTGTGATCATTCATCACTGATGTGTGACAATTAAATATCTAACCTTTCAATTTATTATTCTGATGCTTTTATTTTGAAGGTTCACGCCCATACCAAAAAATTCTTGACAGCAGAACGCATTTCAAACCTTCACACCCATAACTTTACTATGCTTCTCAAATATGGGCTCCTCATTATCACATTTTAAGCTATTTCATGTGACTTTTATTTTGATATATGATACACACATAAGGTTATTTGCCTCTTGTGTATCAATTACAGGAGTTTGACTGAATCTCGTTATATTAAATACTATGATAATATACACATTTATTAATAACTCTATCTGATAATATACATTTCCTGTTGAGTCTATAACAGCATGGTCAACAATTCTAGCATAAATTGTTCCCATGGGAACCAAACCTCTAACCATGGCAGTGTCCCATCCATTCACCAGTACATGACTATTGTTTGGGGTTTAAATAATTTAGCCTGTGTCGGACACAGTCAAGCGGAAGTCTTCAAAGTCGACAGTCAGTCTAAAGGTTGCCGGTGTTCGCTTCAAAATTTTCCACACAAATCCCTGTGGTGTTAAAATCGCTGCTGTTTCATGCATTTACATTTCAAATGTGCCGTTTTATGAGTACATGCAAATGTGTGGCGTTGACCTTTTCCATTCTGAGTCCATGCAGGCTGGAGGTTTTACCTTGTTTTTCATAAAGGCCCTCTCTAGTTCTGAGATAACAAAAGCCAGAGGGTGTATTCCTTATAGGCAAAACAACAAGGGCAATTTTTCCACCATAGAAAATACCACAGACACGGTGTACATTCATGTTCTCTGAAGAGGACAGTCTTCGTACACACTAGGTACATTTTGTGAGGCTTGATGTCTGCAAGTGTATACACAGTACGCAAGAGGGAACTTCCACTTCTAGATGATTATGTGCTCTGCAGTTACGGATGGGTTACATTTATTTATTCAATTGTATGAATAAATAGAACCATGTAAAAGGATGGCACACAAGACCTTTGTGTACAAGGAAATGATTCCAGGTGAATAATAAAAAAAACTGGTTTGGTTAAACCTTAAACACACATCTAACCTGTGGGAGCAGGGATACGGGAACTTTGTTGCACCTTTTCCAAGAAGTGCATTGTCCCCAAAATGGCAAAACCATGGCCTGATGTGCCAACAAGGCCCACACCGAGGTGTAACTTGTCAGGAAATGCAGGCCAAGTAAGTGGACCTCATGCTAAGAGCCTGTTCACGACATTTGTCTAGGTTAGTTTCAGATAGATGTCAAAAACAGAAGTAAACTGAAAATTGAAAAAAAATTAAAAATAAGGGTCAATTAAGTTACAATGAAGGAGTACATATATTAACACAGCAGCTGGCAGAGAAGCAGGAAGTGTATGGGCCAAGTGTATGCCTGCTCCAACTGAAATCTAATGCAAATGTACTTGCAAGATCAACAATAAATTCGGTCAGGTGAGATTCCAACTGTTGACACCAAGAATGTTTTTTTAAATGGAGCTAGGTATTTTGCAGAGACACAATCCACATGACTCTAAACAGGCCACCTCTACAGAGGGAGCAGCGCGTACTGAGGCAATGGTGGTGCTGCCCTCCAGTGTTGATAAACTGTCACTTCACAGTGAGACTAGAGCGTCATACTGTGTATTGGTTGAGAATACTTTACTCTTGACCCATAGCACAGACCCACACAGGACAGTGAGGCTTTTGAAATGTTGCCTTTTTTAAAGGAGCGCTCACCGATTTTTAAATAGAGAGGTACTATTCTGTTGCATTATGGGAAGTGTAGGATCTATTGTTTTGGAACACGAACCCAAGTAAGAACTTGTCCCACACCGTTGTGGAAGTGGTGTAGTACTTTCTTTTAAACGGTTATTACCTATCAGTGCGGTCTAATTATGTAAAGCACATTTAAGTGATTGTTGTGTGAAATACTATGGTTTGCAATGTTTTGGATGCTGGTGGAGATAGACAGCACATACTGTTTAGTTCAATCTTGGCAAAGAGCACAAAGAAATATCATGGGGCATCCGTCAATCTCGATGTGTGTCTTTTATGGTTGCTGAATAGGTTCCAAAACCCCACGTGGAAGTAAAATAATTTATAATGAATCAAGATAAGCACGACAACATACTGTATCTTTAAGAGAGATTGAGAGCAATTCATTTTAACACCCCCATCAAAACTAAACAACCTCAAAGACAGATAAGGTTTGTTACTGTCTATGCACACTGTCAATATACTGAATAATGTACGAGTTCCTCAGTTTTTTTCAGTTTATGGTAATGCATGTGTGCAGTGCCAACAACAACAATAAAGGCGGATGGATGAGCATTGCATTGGAGAAAAAATAAGAGATGATAAGATAGAGAAAGCATACGATAAAATGCAGGGCAGGGAAGAAAATGTATCGCGAATATACTGTAAACGTTTATGAAGGTTCATCATCAAGGCCATTGGATATTTTAGAGCTTCTGCCTCAAAGTCAAGACTTCCATTTCCAGACTGTTTGGTGAGAATGCAACAAAAATGAGTAAAAAAAATGCAAGAAAACAACAACAATGGCGTGGCTCTGCAATCAGAAACATCAACTGCTCTACTCCATCGGATGCCAATTCCTCCTTCAACCCTTTCCACCTCAGCATGTCTTACAGCTGTTATCTCCTGGTTCAGATAGTGCTTTAATGATATCTGGTAAGGGGGCCGTCTCTCAGCTGAACCTTAAACCTTCCTTGACATTATACAACTCCCATTTATCAGGGCACACCTGGGCTACTGGCCAGAGGTGTCTGTACCTTTACCTGGCCCTAAGCTGCTCCGTCAGCTCCTCTGATGGTACAGCCTACACCCAGGACACAAACACAGAAAGGCTGCATGCCGTAGCACACACACACACGCACACACACCCACACACACACACACACACACACACAGACACACACACGCACACACACACCAGTAATAGAGAGACAGAAGGAGCACAGGCTGTCAGACAGATAGTCAGACGTTCCTGTCTTATTCGGAGTGGGAAACGCAACACCACCATGGACTGCTGCAATGTGAGGTGCGGGCTGATAGCCGGAGCTGTGTTTGGGGCGTTGGTAGCCATCCTGGGAGGTGTCCTCATCCCACTGGGGGACAGCGTCATTCAGGGGACCGTGAAGAAGGTACGGTGCTTGGTTTCAACCCCTGACTTGGAGAATATGGGAGTGACGGAGTGTGTGAATGTGTGACTCTGAGTGTGTGGTGTGTGTTTGACTGTGTGTGGTGTGTGTGTGTGTGTGTGTGTGTGTGTGTGTACGCTGAGATCAAGGTGAATCAGGAGAAACGAGAAGGGAAGAGAGGTGTGCGTTTTTTTTGGAAAGCTGCTTCAAAAAGGCTGTGCAAATGTGCCCTGGTTTGCAAATTTCTTCGACACTATGGAAAAAATGAACGCTGTGGACCTGTTTTTTTTTGTATATAAATATATATATATATACATACATCAGAGCATCCGCCCTGTATCAGTGGGGCATCTGGCCTGCTGGCAGTCTTCTTGAGGCATGTTAAAAATAGAATGTCTGTGTGTCTGCCTGGGTTTAGGAATCCGTCATTGAGCCTGGAACCACAGCTTACGAGAATTGGGTTGCTACTGGGGGAAAAGTGTACAGGCAGTTCTGGTTTTTTGACCTGCAAAACCCTGTGGATGTTGTGGAGAAAGGCGCAATTCCACTGGTAAAGGAAAAAGGACCGTACACATATTGGTAAGGTGGATTTCTTTGCCTTTTTATATCATTTTAAAACCTCTAAATTAATAAACTAATGCAATATCGAATATAGTGTTTTTCACTTCCTCAATATGCCTTCAATCAATGTATCCAATGGCTTATCTCTCTGCTGATGAGATGGAGTGTCTAAGTGAGATCCTTTCCCAACTTCAGGACAAGATATCTTCCCAAAGAAAACATCACTTTCAACGACAATCAAACAGTGTCCTTTATGCTCCCTTTGGGGGCCATCTTTGAACCATCCTTGTCAGTGGGACCCGAGGAAGACAATATCACCACCCTCAACCTGGCTGTGGCTGTAAGTGATGCGACTGACTCGACTCAGCTCGACCGTAGACCTTTACCGTACCTCTGTTCTAAGGCCAAGACAAGCTGTGCAGAATCAAGCTGGTCTACCCTGTGGCGCGTTGCTTTGGTTGGCGAACACTCGTTTTAGTGGTGGTTCCCAAAAATGTTTGGCGTGTGAAACTGATTTGAAAAAAAAAAAAATATTAAGGCTGAAAACTATCTAGAATTTTTAAAGAAAAGGAAAGATTAGAGAAATATTTGTACAATAGACACACTTAGTATTGCATAAATGCAGTAAGTCATTTCTGGTATCCTCATTGGTTATCTTCTGACCTCTCAGATTTATTTGATTGATAGAGACCAACAGCACAACTCCTGCCACCACTGGCTTGGTTAGCCTCTGAACTAGTATGAAGCTTATTACAATTGCAAACACAGCATACTTTTTGTTTTTTTACATTAACAACTTAGCATGTTTTTCATGAACAGGCAGTTAGCTTGGTTAGCGGGCGACTTACAGCAAAACAAAATGCAGCTGCAAATTTAGCTTTATCCACAGTCACAATGGCCACCACAGCTACAAGAAGGACACCAAATGTTTCCTTTATCACATGCAATTATTTTCCCAAATAAAATAGTAATATGATGGTTTCAATCGAAAACTGTCTGAGCACAAAGAGTAAAGTACAAAGAGTAGTGTATATATACATATATATACCTTCTCTTTCAACTTTGATAAGGCACAAATCCAATGTTGAGTGAAAGCAATTCCAATGAACGTGTGTGTAAGTAATTCATTATGTGGTGTAACAGTCATAAAAAAAGGTTACTTTCTGTCTTATCTCCTAAGGCAACAACAGCCCTTGTGTGCACAGCAGTTCTGCATATTCTGAATGTGTATTGTAATAGAACTGCACTGTTGCCTAATGCCTTTTTATATTGACACTATCACTGATAACAAAATGATAATTTGCTGATAATTTTCCATCCATAAAGATCAATGCTTTGGATTTTTCTTTCTTTCAGGGCGCTTATTCACTGGTTCCAGAAGATGCACATGGAATGCTGAATTTGGCGATATGGGCGAGCAAGTCGTCTCTGTTCCAGACCCGTCCAATCAAAGAATTGCTGTGGGGTTACAAAGACCCAATGTTGAAAACAACTTTGGGCTTTTTCTCACCTGTGAGTAACCAGATATGGTCGGATTAAATGTACCCATACTAAATACAGAAGCAACAAGATCTTCCCAGCAACACACATTATTTATTCAATCTCAAGTTTTAATAATATTGAATTTATAATCCATCTATTTTCCCCTAGTACAATGGTACCTATGACGGCTTCTACACTGTCTACAATGGAAAGGATGACATCTCTAAAGTGGGAATAATTGACAGGTGGCGTGGAGAGCGGTGAGTTCCATTGTCAATAAAGTGGAGATACTGAGTCTGTATCTGTTACTCAGGTAACCTAGGCTCTGTAAACTGGTATGTAAACAACAAAGGTAGCCGTTTAGAGAGCCTATGCTGTGTATCGACATTAGATTGTTTCTTTTAGCGTGCACACACAGTACATAGTGGATTGTGATGAGATATTAACGGATTTTGACAAAAATGGATTTTGACAACAAGCATTATCCAGAATCGCTGACTGCGCCTTTAAATCGAATTGTGCAAGTTTGTCTAAGGAATTAAATTCTGTCCAACAGGAGCTTGAGCTTCTGGAACGACACATACTGTGACATGATCAACGGGACAGGTGTGGCCCGTGCAGCAATGCCAATATCTCCAGCTCTAAAATGCAGACAACTCACATTTTCTTAACCCGATTTTTCCCCACCTCTCTTTGTTTAGATGCTTCTTCGTTCCCTCCCTTTGTGGACAAGAAGAAGCCCCTCTATTTCTTCGCATCAGACATCTGCAGGTGATGGAGGGTTTCATATTGAGCCAGCAGTTACATCCTATCTAGTTTCACTGTGCTGTGCTAACATTGAGTGGGCAAGTGAAGTGCCATTGATAAGAGATTTAAGATCTTTATTTGTGCAACCACTTTTCCTCTTAGTAACCACCAGAGGTCAGAGCTTTCTAATACCAAAACCGCAGTCATGTACTTGTGTCAGTCTGAATCAAGAGGGACAGTAGAGCCTAGCATTGTGGGTAGTACGTATTCATTTAGGTCATCTGTGTTGTTTTGCCTTCAGGTCTGTGTCAGCTAGCTTTGAAAGGACCATGGATCTGAAAGGGATTGAAGTGAACCGCTACACGCTGCAGCCAGACACCATGGCATCCCCCACGGTCAATCCAAACAACCAATGTTTCTGTAGAAACCCAATAGTCACCAAGAACTGCACCATGGCTGGAGTGCTGGACATCAGCTCCTGTCAAGCCGGTCAGTTGGCATTTGAATTGTTGAGGACAACATACCAATCAATTTGGTATAACATTGATTAGAATGGATTGGTAAAAAGCAAAGCATGTTTAGCCTTTCTCAAAATGTCGTTGTTTTCTTGCCATCCAAAACAGGCAGACCTATCTACATCTCTCTGCCTCACTTCCTTTATGGCAGCCAGGATCTGCAAGAGAACGTTCACGGCCTCAGTCCCAGCGAGGAGCACCATTTCACCTTCATGGATGTGGAGCCTGTAAGATGTTACATTTTCTTTTTAAATTTTACCATTGTTACTTTTGACTTAAATGACAATTTTTTTTTGCATTTTGCATCTGTGTTTTTCCACCAGATAACGGGGTTCACCTTGAGGGTTGCCAAGAGAATTCAAGTGAATATGATGTATGGGCCATCAAAGGCCATCAAGTAAGTTGCAATTTGCCTTTTTAAAAAGCATTTTGGGTATTTAGATTTTTTTTTTAAAGAAAAGTTAGATGAGAAGATTGAGACAAATGTCATGTATGTATGGTAAATGTAAATGTTGAGCTGAGCTGAGCTTAGCATAAAGACAGGGAGCAGCTCACTTATGAACTCGTCCTTATGTTATTTAGTTTGTACAAAAGTTGTTAAAGTTTAAAAAATCGTTTTTTTTTGGGTGGGGGATGCTATGCACCAAATCATTTTCTTGGCTTTATATGGACTGCTAAGAAGGGTATCTTCTCATCTATCTCTTGGCGAGGAAGCAAATAACCAAATCATGCACCGAATGCCAAGTAATTAACTTTTTCCCTGCAGGGTGCTAAAGAATGTCAAGGAGTATACCATATTCCCTCTTGTTTGGATGAATGAGGTAAGATATAAAATGGAGCGTTGCAGTCGTGAAGCATTAAGTCTGTTATCTAAAGGTGCATGACAATCATTCGCTCTCTCTTTCCCCTCTCTCTCTCCATTTACGTAACCAGACGGCATCGCTGGATCAGGAAACGGCAGACATGTTTAAGAGGGAGCTCTTCTCCCGTATTAAGATGTTGGAGATAATACAGAATTCGTTTATGGGCATAGGAGTGGCCCTCTTCGTTACATGTCTCATCTCCTACTGTGTGGTGCGGCGCAGAGAGAAGACAACTGTGTGAATGAAGAGTCTGTTGTTGTTCGAGTTGCCGGGCACAGTGCATATATGCTGCTATTGGACATTACACCTTTTGATATAGCACTTTTTTGAAATTTCAGTGTTTATTATGTCACCCTTCCTTTGATATCAACGGGAGGAATACTGTGATTTTGTAAAGCTTAAGAGCTCAATTCCTTTTGCCAAGTAGTATTTGAATTGCCAAACACTGTAACATTTGCTCAATCAGGGATTTCTTGATGGAGAGAATCCTCTTACCTGTCAGGTTATACATACGGACTGAGGAGAAAGCTGTTTGTTTGACAAGAAATGAATCTAATCTAAGGCAAATGTTCATATCATTTGCTGAACTAGTGTCTTCAAAATAAATAAAAGCTGAAAAGGAGTTTTTTTTTCATTGAATTACTTGTTCCTCGTATTGAATTTTTCTTTCACTCCGTTCCAAATCACATTTCTTTTTACTAAATGACACACTATATGCTGGTTTGCATACTGCAAAATGCAATTGGATGTCTAAGGGCATCTGGGTATTTTGAGCATACTGCATTTGACATGCATTTAGTGGGACATCCTAAATCTTTTTCTGACATACTTAATAGTATGGATGGAAGTATGGGTATTGGAATGCAGTAACAAACCCTTTTTTGTGCATTGTGCACGCCAAAGCAAAAATGATTTCCTCTTTACCTTTGAGTGACCCATAAATACAAAAGAGTAATGCAATGGTCCAGGGGGATGATTATACTGTGGTTATGAGTGGTATTGGGTTCATTTGGTAAGAAAGCAGTTTTTTTCTACTGCCCAGCGAGAAGCCCCTCTTTGTTTTTAATGGGTTTTAAATGACCCTCTGCATCTTAGTCTGAATCGAAGATGTGACACATACATGCAAGTGTTTCATTAAAAAAATAATATGGGGAGTTTTGTCCCTCTGCCTTTTACGGTAACAGTGAAGCTAATCACAGCAGTTTATTAGCTGATTTCAGAAAAAATAGAGTTTGAATGGGAAAACAGCCAACCTGGTTTTGTCTAAAGGTAATATAGATCAAATCCTTGTTTTTAAAGGTATTGATTTATACACATATTGACAAGTTTGACCTTTCCCTTTAAAGCAATATAATAAGACTGTCATCATATGGTAGCGTGATATGCCCCACCATGGAATCTATTAAGTTCACAGATGGATGATGTATTGACCAGTGACAGGGAGAGAAAGTTCACATTTTGAGATATGATGGCAATAAAAATATCGGGCAAATAAAATGCCTGACCTTTTCCATTAAAATGAGATTCCTCCAAACAGATTTATTGAGGCTATACCAAGACATTAATAAATAGAAATACATACTGTATATCTCAAAACAGGGAAATTACACGGAGTTGAAGCCAGTTTTATTACTGTAAACGTGGAGCAGAGATCTGTAGGCTACGAGGGAAGGTACAACTACAAAGTATTTTCTCAAAAAATGAAAACAATGCTGTGTATGTCTCTGCAATCTGCAGATACAGTCATAGTCGGGGAAATATGTCGAAATTATATACACAGTGGAAACACATTTTCACAATACTTGGCAAGACGTTAAATTAAAAGGATGAAACGAACAACAACAACAACAAAAATACTCTGTACACAGGAGACAAATAATATCTATCTACAACAACTATGCTTCCCAAAAAAAAACTATTCACATATGTCCAATGGTCTATGTACCAGACTAGCTCACTGATAATGACCATTTTTGGATTGAAAGTGTACCCACTTTGCTGTAGATAAGGTTATGAATGTGGATCCAAAGAAGGATACTGTCTCAGTATTTCCAGTTTTCACACTAAACTAAAATGTGCGTATCTGCTTGTTTTGCTGACCTTTGCATTGCTGAAGAATTTCTATGAACATGCTTCTGTGCTAGAAACAAGAGAAGTATAGTACAATATGCAGTGAGGCATATTCTCTTACAATAATAAATACAGGAGGGACCATGTAAGATGTCCAGCTCTCACAAGAGTTTTATAGTCTTCTCACCACTCTGATGTTGCCCAAACTATTTCTGTTTGGGCAACATCAGTTGGACAACTGGATATTGTGTTCTGCTTTTGAGCTAATACATTCCTAACTTTACGAAATTGTCATATATCACTTTTTTTATTGAGACCACTTGCCACCTGTGCTTTGTATGAACTGTGTTTGATAGTTTTTCCCCCAACATAAATTGACTTTTTATTACCCTACATGTCATTTCACCGAACAGGCAAGTTTTGTTAGTTTTAAGTAAATACAGAAATGTGAGTAGGATCTAATAAAAGACTAGTATAATACTTCCGGGGGGGCGTTCACTGTCAAACATGCATGTCTCCCTTCTTTTGTCCCTCTATTTACGATCATGATTTCAAATGATCCTGCTTTTTGTGAAGAAACATATCCATTGTGAGATAATATCCGTCGCATGTTCAATTTTCCGCTCAAATATTTGAACAAAGATAAGATCATTGACCATTCGCTGCGTCTCAATGTGGATTATTTCGTATAGGCGACAGTCAGTTTAGACCACAGTTTATTAGGGGCACTCATACACATGGGGCCACTTACTTCAGTTTGCGTTTGTGACTGCGACAGCAAATGTACAGCTTGTGCGTGCCTGTGCGTGTGTGTGTTTAGTAGTGTATGTCACAGCCGTCTGGTCGCAGTACCTCATGCAAAACAAAATGAAATATTGCCCGGATAACAAACTCCCCACACATACACTCTTGGTTTATACCGTCCACAGTGCAGCTCGAAAAATTGCTGTTTGAGATTGGGAGTTGGTAAAAATTAGGATCTGGATTCTAGTCTTTTTTAATTTTTTTACACAGTCCCTTGTGTCAGGACTTCCGGGATGTGATTTCGCCGGTTGCGGCTCTTCCGGCGGTCCAACAGGGGCTTGAGTTTGGCCAGGTCCCCCCTGAGAGGGCCGGGCGGTTGAGGCTGAGACAGTTGCTGCAGTTGCTGCTTCTGCTGGAGGTTCTGGAGCTCCTTCCTCTCTTTGCAGTATTGCTGTACGGCCAGGCTCTCTGCTGGACTGAAGGCAGACAGCAGGGTCTTAGGGTGCAGCGTGCTGGCCCAGGCCCAGGGAGACTGCTGCTTGTCCGTCAGCACGCTCACCATGGCCTCGCTGAGCACACGCAGGCGGATCTTGGCCACGGTGCGTTTGAAGCCGTTCTCGGTGGTCAGGCAGTAGTAAAGGCCCTGGTCTGACAGCTGGACAGAGCGGATGAGGAGGCCCGGCTCTGTGGAGACCACACGCTCGCTCAGCTTCACCTGCGGTAGGTGGGCAAGGCAAGGCAAAGCAAGTTTATTTATCAAGCACAATTTAGAAACAAGGCCATTTCAAAGTGCTTTACAGGGGCTAAAAATACAAGATTAAGACATTCGATATTAGCATTTAAGAAATAGTAAAAACAAAGAAAATACATCAAGATTCGACCTTGCTTCTAAATAAGGCTGTGTTATAAACCCATCAAGATGGTTTGTCAAGAACCAGAAAATATCAAAACTCATATATGCACTGATAAACAGTAAATACAGTACAGACAAGAGGATAAATCAAAGGGAAAATGAGAGTAGATGCTGGAGTCACAAGTAGTCGAAAGCGATTTTGAAGCAAGGTGGACAGAGTGTGAGGTGATATTATTATTCCTTCGGTGTTGTTACATTAGATTTGGCACATGAGAATCAAATGTTTTATTACACATTATCGAAAAAGTGATCACGATTAAGATCTGGTATACAGTCTTCTGTGTTGTATGATGATACAATGACTCAAGATAGTAAATCTTTCATGAAATGGAACAAGAAAATACTGAAATAATACAAAAAATGTACACTGGACATATTTATATAAATAAATTAACGGATCATCAATTTTAAATTGAAAATAATAAAAAATTAAAATCAATTCTGACACTTTAAACACAATAGTATTTGGTAAGCAGATAATCACTGACTACTTTTACATCCATCCAGGCCTTAACTTGGAAAGCATCCATATGATTACACACCATATAACTTAAGTGATTTATTTTAAGGCCAACATCTATCCTCTATGGGGAGACAGCAATAAAACGGCCATTACTCTGAGTCTACTGCAGCGAGGTGAAAAGTTAAATCCATAAAAGATGTGTCTTTATCAAGCGGGCGCTCTCTCGCTCAGCCTTAAGTAATCTTGATAAGCCTTTCAAGGTGTAATAGGGCTGTCCAAATTTGCAAAGTGTTTCCCCGTTGAGGATCCAGTCATTAGTCAAGGTCCATTTCATATTTGATCTGTATCAGCGCTCATTATAATTCCCCGCTGCCAGTACGTGTGCACTGCGTCATTCCTCGGACCATACGAGTCCTTATCAAGCACTTGAGCTCATTTGATAGCCTTGACATGTTAAATGTTTGATTAAATATTTAACAGCATGACCGAAACATCAGAGCAACATCATGTACAATCATGAAAAAATTGATCAATCCGTTATAGCTCCAAGGGATTCCTTTAATCGTGGCCTTGGCTTCAACTGCAGCTTGAGCAATATTGACCTTTGACCTCTGTCAATGTCAAAACTGACCTCTTTCCTCCTGTCGTTGTCCCTCTGAATGAGCCAGCGAATGGATGCCTGAGGAGACTTGGGAAGACACTCCAGGAAGGTGGTGTTGTTTTTCACGCCGTACTGCGTCATCTCCACTGCATTTCTGTAGGCTATCACACACACACACACACACACACACACACACACACACACACACACACACACACACACACACACACACACACACGGTCCCATCAGACGTCACTCGCTGACAGACATGAACCCCACAGATGGACTCAAATCTGTCTCAAGTCCCAACAGCGGGATTGGAAATGTCGACACAAAGATGAGTCAGACACCAGCAGCTCATAACAAACTCCACCCCGACTTCTTCCATTCCTACAGACCAACGAAAACAACCTTCAACGCAACGGAACCAACTCACATTTTCGTGTCGTTTGTCATGTCGCGTTTCCTTGAGGCTAAATGGCTCATCACACAGCTGGATGTCAGACAGGGTGGTGACTAATTAGTTTTAATGGCCATATGGCCGGTTCCCCCGAGCTCGTGTTAATTTAGATAAGAGACGTAAACTGTTTGTTGAAATGGAACCCCTCTGTGGAGCAAATCTTCTCCTCTCATTAAAACTGCAACATGACAGTTGCACATGTGAATTTTTTAGTGAAGGATGTCGTGCAGTATACCTGGACTTACAAACAACCACAAATGCCCCCAAACACATCTAAAATGGCCACAGTTGCAACTACAGTTTATGTCCAAACAACTACGATAATTTTGTGTCAGTGACAGTTTTGCCATCAAAACGTGGACTTATTTTGAGGAGAACAGCAAATTCATCAACGTCTGTGTAAATGTTTTGAATGATTTCGTTGTGGGAGTATGTCTAACATGACAATTTTCAATATACATTCAAACCTGTATTTTTTAATTTCTTTTTGGACACTTGGGGGCACCGAAACACAAAATGTACATATAATCACATTACAAATTGTTAACACTGGCTGATAATGGCCTTACAATCCAATCAATTGGCTTAAAGAAGGTAAGCTCTATGGAGCCAAGTTAGTTGAAAATCTTCTGTGGGTTGGTCCACACGAGCCTTTCACATAACACATAACCCTTTGATCCTAAGATATTTTCAAAATATTGACTATTGCAGTTTTAATTACCTTTGAGATTGAACCCTCTGCATTGAGTGAGTGGATTTCCATGCATAATGTCCTGCCTTCTGCTTCTCCTAAAAAGAAGGAAGAAAGAAATAGCAATAAGTATAAATATACTACAGAATACAAAAATACAGAAATACAGTCTCATATTAAGGCTGTGGAAGGAGCAGTCAGTGCCAAAACAATATGCGGAAAATCTGACTGTTATTCCTCTCAGTGGCGCGACCTCATATAACAGCTTGAAAGGAAAGAGCATGTAAACAGCTGACACATTTCACAGCGATTTCCACAGGAAAAAGCGTGGGGCTCGGGTGCTTTTGTTCTGTGACCAAACTAAACGTGACCTGCGTCTGACTGGAATGTCAAGAAGTGGCCAGCCGGTCCTTATACAGACCACAGAAGTGTCGGTTTAAAGGCAAGGTGTCGCTCATATACCTCCGCGTCTGTGTTATGTCTAGACGGATGGAGGAGGAGGAAGGAGGGAAACAACAGAAAGCTGAATCTGAGACATGGATTAAGTTGAAGTGCGCGCTGAAGGATTCCAGTTGTGTGCTAAGTCAGCCCTCACAAGTTGTAAACAGCCCTCTTCTTAATCCAGGTTTAACATAGTGTTAATAATTGTACTTTATCTGTTGCCTTCCATTCAAAATAACTTTCTTCATTAATTTTATATTTGTTTTATAGCTGATACTACTTTGATTGTTTATTGTTAGCCCAAAACCTCACTAGATTCTCAATGCATATTGAGCAATACTGTGTATACCATTCCGAGTACCGCACTACACATATGTTTATTCAACACTTGAAAGTTTTGAATAGCTGCCCCCATGAATGGGCTCTGTTATCAACACTTGTGAGCAGTTCTTAACTACAAATTTGTTTTGGGACCTTAATGGTCATTCATAGTTACTTCGTCACTGCCTCGGCAGGGGTAACAATCCTTGGGGTACACTTAAATACTTATATGCATGACATTTAAAGAAACTGAATACTGGTACAATAACTGCACTTATGAACCCTCAAATTGTTAAATGTATTAGTACCTTTTGCCGCTGGGATAGAAGCGGGAGCAGCTGAGGCCGTCCCAGGCGCAGTAGGGGTCTCTGGCGAGGCAGCAGTCAGCGCAGGCCGCCCCATAAGCATGACACCGGTGCAGGGAGACCTGCGAGACCCCGAACTCCGAGCTGACATACAGCTGTTGCTGCAAAGTAAACAGTTCAAATGTCAGCCGCCCTGTTTGTCTTAATAAATGGCCCGGCTGACAGCAAAATGAGGCAGAGCACCGAAACAATTATGCCTTATTATTTTCGTTCCCTTTGGGAGGCTTATTCTCTAAGGGAGATTTCTTTTTCTTTCTCTGTGCATTACACAGTAACCACAGACTATATTAATAACATATTAAAACAATAAAACTGAACTTCATATGAGAGGAAAGCCAAGTTGAACTTACTTTTTTTGGAGATATTCTCAAGTTTGTAACAGGAGCTTGATTCTGAAAAAATAGCACAAACAAGGGCTAAGTTCAGAGCTTTGAGAGATTGTTCACGGTTATTGCTAACAACATAAAGAAAATTGTATTAAAATAGTTAGTTAAATTAGAAACATTTGGGTACATTTGTATCTATGACTCTTTATGTCTGTACAGTAAATAGGTTAGCTTCGGAAAAAGAAGGTCGGAAACACGCCGAAGGTCATCTGGCTCTAAGGTGCCACAATCCACCCAAAAGCACCTCCAAACCTCTATTATATACAGTCTATGCTCCAAGACTATTTATTGTTTTTTGTTGTTGCCAAAAATCCAAGTGTATAATCTCATAATTTCCTTGCTGCATGACATGATCTCTTTCTAACTCGGCAAGAGAGTAAATAAGCGCATTACCTAAAAAAGTTCCTTCAAAAAACTTTAAAAACAGCTTGTCAGACTTTTTCTATGATAAAAAAAAATTGAGCAGAGAATATAACCACAGAGGTTCAGCTTCTCGCCAGATGTCTTTAACGTTCCTTAAAGATGTACATATATATTGTCTATCTGTAGACTAAAGAATAAATCTCCTGGGATTGAAGGGCTGCTTCAGTCCAGTTTGAGTGGAAGATCAAAGAGGCCATGGCCTGGCCTCGACGTTTGATCACAGGCTGTTCACACTTTTAGCGGGCTCAGAGCTCAGATAAAAAAAAAAAAAAAAAAAAAAAAAGCATGTGCGAAAGGTTCAATCGGGGCAACAACCAGACCCTTGCAGGACGTGTGCATGTTTCCCATCACTCTGCACTACACTACACTACAGATCACCTATCTCCTGAATGCCACCCTTTCTTTTGTCTGTCTGCCCCTGGCCTTTGTGCTGCCAACAAAAGGGAATGAAAGAGAGAAGAGAAAAAAAAGCCGACTGACCTTAAACACTTCCAGCTCCTCCAGGATCAGATCTTCATGCAGGGAATGGTTGCTCGGCAGCACAATTACCTTCTGTACTGTACCTTTGTCTGTGGGTAGAAGAGAGCAGACATGTCATGGGGTTATAAACACACACACACACTTGAAACAAAGTAATGCCCTTATGCATGTGCTGTCAGTGAAACTAAAATACTTTGCTCCTTGTGGAAAGAAATAAACTCCCAAGTCTTGTTATTCTTTGCCCAATGTTTGCTTTTGAATTAGGCGTGATAGCCATGGCCAGTTTTCAGAGGGAAAATCAACCGTGGCAGGAGTGGGGAATAGAGGCACAGTGAAGGGACAAGGGCCACGGAAAGGGCAAAATACAACACCACCACCATCATCAATAATAAGGCCGCTAACGTCCTGGGAGTCAGAGCAGAGCTGAGCAGGGGAGAAGGAGTTACAGTAAGAGCTCCTGAAAATGCCTGATAAGAGGCGTCCCCCCGCTCATCCTTCAGACAAAGCAGCATTTTTTGGGGCAGCTCAGATATGGTTAGACGGCGCTGGCTATTCTTCAAGAATCCAGTGTAAGGGAAAACATAGAGAGTGGAGAAGGCTGCTGCCTGATAAACACCAGCAGCTGTGTGTGTGAGAGAGAGAGAGAGAGAGTCCCAGAGTGCAAACGTGTGCATATGTGTGGACAATGAATGCACGCCTCATTATGTACGCGCACACACTTATTATTCTGTTTAACCAGCATGTTGTAATTGAGAAACAACAGACAGAGGGAATGAGATAGATATATGCTCTTGTAGCGCTCCCTAGAGCAACATTTTATCTCAGAATCAGTCCTTCTACCAGTCAGGTGTGACTTCCACTGTGTTTCAAGTAGTTTTGACAACATCAAGATTGACATTTGATTAAAAACAAAAAGGAAGGAGACAGGATAGGATCTCAACCTCAACTGAAACGTAACAGGTCAAAGTCCTCAAATTGAACTCAAAGGATCTTGTCAAGTCACCCTGTCTATAACCTTTTTGCAACATCATTTATGTTGCCTGCCGTGTCATGCGGTCTCGCCTGTGTTTTCAAATTTGTTACCACACCCCCAGCCTTTCACTCGCTCTCTTATCTGTTTATCTGATAGAGACTTTGGCAGAAGGACTCCACTCAACAATCATTAACTTGAAACACGCAATATCTCATACGAGAGAGGGATTGTGTTGTTACTATTTTCCGTAATGTTGTAATTGCTTATAAGTGACCTGAAGGAATTGCATTGTAAAAACATGTTTGAAACGATTACTTTTTCACCTTGAAAATGTCCTGCTTAGTAATTTGGGTGGTGAAAATATGTAATAGTTTCAGTGCCAAAGAAGTGATCTAAATTTAAGCTACTTATTCTTTGAAAAATCTTGTAATACTGCATACAAATCAAATGCCATTTTTCAAATAATCACTTTTATTATTATTATTAATTGTGAGGTCTAAATTCCTTCAATAAAAGGGTTAAATTAGGGTTAGTAACTAAACCATGTAAATTAAAGTCAACAAATTGTCCTGTCATTTTAAGACAACCTTAACATACAATCAAAAATGTAATATAACTGGCATTGTGGCCGTAAAAAACTATCAAAATAAAAATATCTTTAGAAAGCTGAAAGGCTTAAAAAAAACTAAAAGTTAACTGTACTTTGCTCGAATCAACATACCTGTGCCCAGGAAAAGCACCTGGTAGTTGCCGTCGGCAGCTATGACCTGGTCCACTGCCACCGACGTGTATTTGTAATCAGCGTTGGTCCGTACCACCAGAGGCCTCCTCCCCACGGGGTAGATGGCGTTGAACATGACCGGATGGTTCCGTACGAAGGTCACCACATCGTCTGGGAACTCCTTTGTTGTCTGGATGTCAGGTGTGAAGGCTCCACCGGGACACTGGATAAAAACAAGTGAGTGAGTGTACTGTAATAGAAAATAACCTTCAGCAGACTGTTGCCATGTTGACATTTCCTAATACTATGAAATGTACAGTATATAACATTAAGATGAGAAGATGAGTACTAAAATATGTGCATGTTGCTGACAATTGTTCTAAATTAATGAGGGTTACATTGAATGTGGAGTCCCACAAGGGTCCATACTGGGGCCTTTGTTTCTTTAAAACAAGTGCATTGCAGTTTTAAGCAAATTTCAATACACATTAGATTACAAGGCTCTTTAAAATGTCCTATGATTATTTTTGCTGCTTAACACAGTAACTGTTACAGACAAGAAGTAATACAAACCTTTTTTTCAAGAATTTTAGGAAGATTTATTGGACAATATGAACTGAAACAATAATATTCAGCAATTGATTGTGCATGAATACGTATCTGCAGCCGTTAACTTTAAAAGTTTGTTAAAAAGGTTGATTTATGTCACTTATTAATTTTTTAAGGAGGATGTAGGATGTCCCTTCTGCCTACTTATTTACTGGTTTGAATGTGTAAGGAGGTAAGGTTAATATGAATATTTCATGTGAAAATGTTGTTTTAGAATCATGTACTGAAATGCATGAATGAATGGCCTGGAAATGAACTCACAGTTCCGGGCCTGGGATAAGGGATGCGTCCCTGGAAGGCAACCCACTGGAAATTGGGCCCCTCTCTATGAGCGAATGGCCCGTTGAAGACGGTGAGGATGTCGGCCATGTTGTACACACATACTGCAGAGCCTTTAAACACGGAGCTGAGGAAATGAAATGCATGTTTTTCAATAAAACACAACAACGGGTAACCTACTACACTCACACAACCCCGAGGACCGCCCCAGTTCAAATATTCTGCAGTTGTTTATTAAGATCTCTGTTTCTAAGGATGTCATGCAGTCTGGGTGGAACCACTGCCATTCTCCAGAGGGGACAGCTTACCTTCTTCCCCTCTCATTGATCTGTTGTGGTTTGGCTCAGTCATTTAAAACCACAAGGCTTTACACATAAAAGGGGCTTTGTTGAAAAAGGGAACAGAAGCATATATTGTTGCAAAGTGGAGAAGGAGGAAGGAACACACTATGGACATTGGAAAAACATGGAGCTTATAGACCTGACGGACCTCACTGTTTGGTTTGGCTGTGTTCTTTGAGCCAGGATACACTACTGTAGCCTTTCTATGATCCTGGGGTAATATGTGGGTCGAGAGCCTGTGGCAGTTTCACCTTGGGTTAACCAGACAAACTCAAATACAGATCAGAACAGATGGATCAAGTGACCATTCCTTAAAACTTCCAAATTTGCCTCGCCACGCTGCTGACTGTGAATTTCAGCTAAATGAATATAGTCTAAAATAATTGTATTCAGTGTGGCTTTCTTCAATTACCACAGAGATCTAAACAGTATGTGCTACACTTTTGTTTTGTCCATTTATTATGTCCAAGATCATGATGTTTGAATGATGTTCGACATAATTTCAATAGAAGTATAAATTCTGAGATGTGTTGAAATGTGGTTGTTCTGGAATTCACTAAAGTACGAGCATTAGAGTCTATTTACTTTTTATTATACGATTCATTGTATTCCTCCTTTATCATATTATCTCATATCCTCTCTATGCAAAGAAAAACATGTATTCCCAAAAGAACAACTGAGGGATTAAGGGTGTCTTTATGGGTTTCGAAAATTATCCTCCATCTGGAGCGAATGCTAAATAAACCATTTGATAACACAATGGATCATATCAAATACTATTGTAAGAGTTATCATGGACAAGGACTTCAATCCATAGAGAAATGCTCCTAACAAAGCTACCTGCTGTCTTGGGACTTCCTCCTAAACTTTCTGCTGCCTTTTTTCTTAATCTTTTAAGTTAAGGGAAATTTCATCAAAATGAGCGACTTTGGTAGTACAGATCTTTTTGATCTTTTTTTTATACATTGTCCATGAAATAATAAATGTAAGGAAATGATACACAATCATAAGTCAGTTGTAATGTTTATCTTTCTGCTTATCTGTTCATTGAACGTTTGGATTCAAAATACACTAGATTACTAGGTGACCATATCTGAGAGTATTGAGAGTGAATTCATATCTGAAGTTAGCAATTAAATACTCTGTGCATGGGGAACACATGCTATTCTGTTTCAGTGCCTGCTGTAAATATTGCACTGCTGCTTGCCATCATAAGGAAAGAACATCAAAACCAAAGCCATATGGTGAAGCCACCAGGACGTTGTAATTGATAGCTCATCATCGGAAGAGGCTGTTCCGCTACATGACACACGACAACTCTATTTAACAGGCCCCTTTGACATGCACATCCCCTCTCCACTGATATCCAGTCCGTGGTGAACGTAACCATCGAGGTCTGCAGGAATGTTGCAGTTGGCCTCCTTGATGTAGGCCTTACCTTGTGGATGTGAAGACTCCAAACACCAAAAGACCCTTGGGCTGATCGGTTTCCAGCAAAAACATACTTTCTGTAAGGGAAAGCACATATGTGATGCACATGGGTGATACCTTCAACAAACTCCCTATATCCAATATAATATATCACCTCATCCTGCAGGTGAGATTGCCAAAAAAGTGATAAATGCGTGAATTAAAAATAACTTCACATGCTGACAGACGGACCGGTCTGATGAACTAAATGGAAAAGCATGTGTAGAATGCTGTGAGGTGGTGTTTTGCAGTTTTTAAAGCTTAAGGCTCAGAAAGGACTGTAATAATATACTCATAATAATACAAGGTAACCAAAAACAACAGAACAATTGTTATGAAGATTGATTGGCTACAGCCCTAATCCCAGGCCAAACAAAGGATGTTTACGGAGAAAGCAATCGCTGGAACCTTGGAACAAAAATGGAAAGCTTTTCGGGGAATTAGGATGGTCTCTGGTCATATATTTTCCAAAATGCATAGTTTGCTTTAACCTGGTTTCATCGGCCAGGAAAATAAATCGGAACTGGGAAGTCACTCATCAAATAAAGGACATATATAACACAGCAATAGCAATCTCATTCCTTCGTTTTCATTACCAAGTTCATCAAAATGCGTTTCGGTGCCATCTTCCTCCAGAACTGAACACACCATTCTGGCCTTGAGGAAGGTGGTCCATTTGTTCACCAGGCTCCGCTGTCCTCCGATGTCAGTCTGCCGACAAAAAGCTCCACATAGCAACTCGAAACCACGCAAGACAAACTATTGATTTATTTAGGAAGAGGAAAATGCACTTACTGGACACACTCTGGCCACCATGGTGTGGATATTTTTAGTATTCCCACTGTTGTCTGTTAGCCTCTCGCGGAAGAAAAAGTACAATTTGGCATCATTTGGGTCCGTTCCGTCCGGTATGAGGTGGGCGTCAATGAAGATTGGCTCTGAATGATAGAAAAGAAATACGTAGATAATTTCACAAATGACATCAATAAATGAAAAAAACAAGAACACTGGTTTAACTGTAAATAATGTATCACTATATGTGCTATCAAAATCTCATGAGAATGTGTGCTCACCACTCAGCCACTTAGAATTGTGCTGGTCGGTCCGCACTGCATTTCTCTTCGTCAAGCTCCTGAAGATGGCAGCATCTGTCCCCATGAAGTCAATGTACATGCCTGAGAACAGCTCCTGGTCTATAGGAATACACACAACACAACACATTTAACAGTATGCTCAAATATTTTCTTTTAGAGCATAAGAAATAGACAACAATCCATAGCGTTTCTGGAGGCCAATAAAATACAATTATTTTAATAACATGGATAAAATAGACCAATATTTCTGATAGATAATGTTCTATGGAGGAAATAGATGCATATTTTCCCATAATTAACGATGGTGTTACGGTCTGTGTGTGTCCTGCTGCGGCTTGGCAGCTGTTTCATGCTTTTCTATCATTCCTTTAATTTCGCCTCATCACCCATCGGTTCCAGACCATGTGTTTTGGAGGATGTGAAGGGCAAGTCATGGGAAGAATAGGGGTATAGGTGGTCCGCGTCCAAGCTGGTTTGCTAAGGATCGAGTGTCGACAGCACTTAGCATGCCACAAGAGGGGTCCAAAACATGAGGATGAGGACATGATGAAGGTCAGATCATATAAGTGACCCTGGACACAGCCTCTCATTGTCCTCAGGATTTTCAGGGAAACGGCATCACTGCTTTGCCTTTGACCTCTACTCTATTTGGCAGGGCACCCTTCCTTCCTACCTCCCCTTCAAGTTATTCCACGCTCCCTTATGGCGCCCTCCTTACTCCGAGGGCGCGTACAAGCTGGCAAAGCTGCTGCTGACATGGCCGTGCTCGGATGTCAGAAAGCAGAGATGAGGGTGCAATGTGTCGCCTGTAACCGTGTCAACAGCAACCTGACACCCCACGACCAATCGCAGATCAAAGGTATATTAAACTCGAGATGTTCTTTACCATTCAGTCTGCAATACGAGATGTCTGATGAAATATGTTTTACTCAAAATGTGTCAAGGTATTGGCTACATACAGTAGCTTCTACTTGGAAGGTGTAGTCTAGTTAGCCTATCTCGCTGGCAATTTTTGCAATACCTGCCGAGTCATTTGCAGCTCTTGCACCTTGTGGCGCTAAAGTGAACACAGCAATGAACGGTTAACGATGACGAAACTCTGGTAAACTGTCTGTGAGTCCATTGAAGTTTAGGTGAACTATTTTTTTTTACTTTGAGTTATAAAAAAGGGGGCTCTGTAACTGTGGAAAACATAATAAAACTTAAAATTCTTCGATTTGGTATTTACAACTTTTCTTCAGGGTTTTGAAGAGGCATAACTCATGAAGGTGGAGGTAGGAGGCACCTACTGAGCATGACGGAGACTGTATTCACTTGAGGGTTGAAGGAGCACCTCCCTTTTCCAGATTCACTCCTCGAGTCAATGTGAAATACTTGCTCCTGTCAGAGAGAGAGAGAGAGAAGAGAAGAAGACGTCAGTGCTTTTGGAGACAGTTTTATGTAATAAGTTATTCCGTCTAGTTCTTTTTCATAATAAAACTGCATATTATACAGTATGAGCGTATAATGTTATTTTGTAATATAATGCTCACGTTTCCCTCCCTTTTTGTATTTAAGGATAGCATAGATACAGTCCTGGCCATGGTCTACCTTAACTGTACCATGTGGGGGCATTAAAAAGAACACTACATTTGGGCAGAAGGGAAGAATTTCTCTGCAAAAAAGTTGGATAACCATCTCTGCATCTCAGTTTGAAATGCTGCCAAGTTACAACCCCCTCCAGGTGGTGGCCGGACTTGATGGTCCAAGCGCCTCTCACAGTAACCTGGGTAAATCATAGGGCCTCCTGTTTCATCCTATTTAGATTTGGCGATGCAACTTCCTTGAATAGGAAGAGAGTGACGTGAGCCAAGGAGTATTTTTCCAGGGAAATGTGTCCGTCCCGCAAGAATTTATTGAGGTGGACAGAATCCATCTGGCAGGGTTCTTATGTTAACCTCCGCTACACTGCAAGATGTATTCATTTTTAACATCTAAATTTGATGTCAGAATTTAGATTAGAATGTGTGTAATAACGTGTATTATAGCGTCATCTAGTGATGAAAGATCTAGATTGCAACGCTCCATATCTCCCCCTCCCGAGATTTTGCTGATGCTACGGTGGTCTTTAAAGGCCTACTTCACCGGTTTGAATATGAAGGTGTATTGAATTCTGAGATCCTATGTAGTATAAATGTGCAAAAAAAATTAAAATCGGTTCATCCTAGCCTGAGAAAAGGCAGAAAGAGTGTTTTTTTTAACCCTATATTTGTCTTTCACGTGACATCACAGAAAGAGAAATATAGGGTTAAAAAAAACGTACTTTGTAAATATTACTGTGATGACACAGTAAAAGACATCACAGTAATATTTACAAAGTAAGTTTTTTTTAACCCTATATTTCTCTTTCTGTGATGTCACGAGAAAGATAAATATAGGGTTAAAAAAACACTCTTTCTGCCTTTTCTCAGGCTAGGATGAACCGATTTAAATTTTTTTCGCACATTTATACTACATAGGATCTCAGAATTCAATACACCTTCATATTCAAACCGGTGAAGTAGGCCTTTAAGGACAAGAAGCTAGTTACTAAAGATGGTATCATCCACCACTGCCTCAAGTCTTTTCACAATATCAAGTGATGAGGTGAAGATGTGTTTAGTTATTTATCCTACTGTACTTCTGCTTCGTCGTCTAACAGGTGCATTTCTGGCGGACACCCACTATATTTCAAAATGCACAAGGCGCATAGGTTTGTTCTGTAATACTGTAGAAACATGGCAGTATAACATTGCGGCGCACGCTGTTCCTATGTAAATAGGAAAGGCTTATTCTAAACTAATAAAATAAACAATTTCAAGCTATAGTAATTAAATGAATTTGATATTCCATTTTACCAATTGACTCATAAAGATGGACATTCATTACAGTGTATAATTCACTATGCATCTTACACACACTTTTAAAATGTAGGATACAAAGAAATTGATTAAAAAAGTGTGTCTGTTGCAACCATCCTATCAAGTTTCAAAACAGCATTATAGTCTGGGGGGGGGGGCAAGTTCTCAGTGCAAAAGATCCACATTGAGATGCTGTCAACTTCGCACTACATCTGCTTGTTGTACTTAACAGATCGCATATTCTTGAGACACTGACATGTTTGAGTAAAGAAGTTGCAAACAGAGCAGTCTGCCTTTCAAACAAAACCCCCAAAAAATCCCCAAACGACAGAAAAGGCGGAAAGTGTGGAAAGAGCCTGGTCGGCAGCCCTGTCACTTTGCCTATTAGCATTTGGCAGCACAGCGAGGTCTGTGGCTAAATGTTGTTCACTCACTGAGCACTTTTCTCCTGGAGGGTTTCCCTGCTCTCGCTTACAGAGCTGTGTGGCCGGACAGGAGTGCAGAAAAGCCCAGAAATCTGCCCTCGAGCCCTGACACTGGAGATCCATTTTTTAACCCATATTATTCCGAGCATCTCTTCTCATATGGCATCAATCTGATATATATATATATAAAAACTATGCAGTTCTGCAGTCCCTAACATTTTTCTTTTCACCACATTGTTATGGCTGTATATTATTTGTAGACCAGTCAAAGAATATGCTATTGTTAGAAGCAATCGCTATTTGAGGTTCAACAAGAATTTCATTACAGGAAAAGTTTTACTGTGAGGAAATCATGGTGGTTTTGTATGCAGTGGTTGTCTTCTATACTTCCATTATATTTCCAGCACTTGATCACTCTGAATTACAGTAATTGTTATACGCCATCCAGTGGAGAGTGGTGTATAGAAATTCTATTTCATATTATTGCAGCTATCAATCAAAAACAACTTTTATTACATTTTTAGTCACACAAACAAATTATTTTCATTCTCACATCCCTTGAGGCATTTTTCTTATGATTGCTTAATCTCTTGCACAGAAAATAGTTTTTGTTTACTTGCTCTGGGTGGCAGCATTAGCACTAGTTTGATTCTATTGTCCTCTGGGATGACATTAACACTAACAATGAAGAAGAAAGAAGAAATGTGATTACTGTCCAAATTGAGTAATAAGTGCATTAATCATATTTTTAATTTAACAAAATGTCCCATTTTTAATAATGCTACAGCCTTACATTATGTATAAATGGAGGTACTTGATGTTTTGAGTTCATGTCATTAGTGAAGTACCATTCAACAGCCATGCAGTTTAGCCTCAAGTGTTTTAATGGACAACCAGTGTGGATAATCTACCGAGACACATTTGGTACAGTTTTGGTCTCCAGCCTCTCAGCTCATACAGTAATCAGGCGGTCGGGTGTGATTGTATATATTAGTGAAGTGAATCTGTCATCGTGCGCCCACCTCTGGTCTGCGGCCCCTGTTGATGTACACACACACAGGGCTGTACGCTCCGCTCCCACACATGAACAGATGAGTTCTGTTGTAAGGCTCCACCACCCGGATGAAGTTCCCACAGCCGTGCTGGAAAAAAATAAAAAATGAAACAAAAAAGAGACGCGTGAGAAGTTCAGTGGGGAGAAATACAACGCTAGAAATGTCACTCATCAAATCCAAATCAGATGTAAACAGTTGTATGAAAGGCATGTTTAAAGTACATTTTATTGTTTTAGGCAGCCTTTTTAATAGACAATTGTTCTCGCACAGGATTTTATAGCAAGACCATGTCGTTTTAAAGAGAAGAAATGACAGTGCTACTCTTACAAATAAAAATGTGAATTCATAGGCAACTCACTGCACTACTCCAACTCAACACACTCAGGGGTTTTGCTGCTTTACAGCCTTACTTGGTCTGGTATGACTGTAGTATCTTACTAGTATCTAACTTTAGATAAATATTGTTGTATAACGCACATTAGTGAGTGATTTGCTGATTTTATGGCTCTTCCTCTATTTTGGTACATGATTCTAGTTCATTTTTTGCAAATGAGCATCATCTCATAATGTGTACTTGTTGCCAAAGTGGCCATGTTTAGCTACCATTACATAGTGTCATTATAATGGTATTTAACAACCATTATAGCACTGTAGAGACTATTTGTATATTTTCATAATCTCGGCTATGACACAATGCAATGAAACAGCCGCGTAACAGTCTATTTCCTGGTATACATCCAAGGTAAACAACAGAAAGTGTTTATGTCTCCTGAAGTATCCTGTTCCATATGAGGGAGTAACACAGACTTATTTCACTTGATATGACGATTATACACAATCAAACCATCCCAGAGAGCAAATGGGGTCTGGTATGAAGGCCTGTGGAAAAAGAGCATCAGTGGTATAGACATGTGATATATATCTAGGTAAGGCACGTTATGGATGTGCCCCCCCCCCCCCCCCCCAACTCTGCTTTCACTTCCCAAACCCAAACGGCAGCAGCGGGAGTGGTGCACTGTCTGGCTAATTGAGCCTGACCCTGCAGAAAACGTGTGGAGAAAGGAAGATTGAGAGGGGAAGAAGTCTGGAGGAGAGGAACATGTGTCCGGGGAGCAGTCAGAAACTTGGCCCTGGCTGCAGGAATGGACAGCTGCTGCAGCTCACGGTCGGTGCACGGCTCCGCTGAGAGCCATCGATGGAAGAAAAAAAAGCAACTGATTTTTCACCGTCACACGCCCATCTCTGTTATTTATATTCCTCTACTTTATCTCGCCCTGTCTCTCTTGCTTATCCCTTACTTGTGTTATCCATTAACCCTTGACTGGAACACCCAACCCGGGTCTGAGACCTACTGAACCCTGATGTCAAGTCTCTCAGAGCCACACACAGTGTAAGTATATTCTTCTTTTTGCCTGCCATTATGCGTTAATCAACCAGGTTGGTCTATATATGTGTCTCCTTGGATGCCACACTTGGATGCAAACAACTTGCGGTAGCTCTCTTGAGCAACGCTTCACTGCAGATTCCACCGAAGAAGAGCAAAACCTATAGGATACAGATGGATACGGTAACCATGACAGAATGAATGGAGGCTCAGATTCAAATAAACTAAATAAACCCATGAGAAAAGAAAACAGCGTTATGGTCGAGAGAAAATAAAATATACTGCGGTAAGAAAGAAACCTGGAGTTGGAAAAAGTGACCAAAGAAAGAAAGAAAAGCGGAAAAAATAGTAAGACCGAAAGAGAAACAAGAATTTATTTTTAAAGAAGAGAAACTGGCAGAGTTGGGATGACGGAAGGGACCATTGAGTGGCTCCACACGCCTGATGGCTCACCCAAATATTTGTGGGAGCCTGTCTGCAGCGGCGGGGCCGTGACTCAGAGCGGCGCGAATCACTCAATGACTGGAAACAGCTTCCCTTCTATTTCTGTGACAGCTTGTTGTGAAAAAAAAGAGAACCTGGCTCTAGTATCCCAGCTGCTGTCAGGGGATGGAGAGGTGTTGGGAGAATGTGGGACAAACAGCGCCGCACTGGTTGTAGTGTAAAACATTTTTTTTTATGATACTTTGAAAATTAGAGTTTTAAATTCATGTAGAGTGCTTGCTCAGGAGGTTTTATTCTTTATAAACTTCTCTCTTCTATTCCCCTGTACTCTGCACTCCAGCGTCTTTGGGCAACTGTTCATGTAATTATTCCACAACAACCCAATTAGGAGAGGAAACAGAGGCGCAGGATGAGTCAGCCTGCTGAGTCCTTCTGTATGTCTTCATTAAATCTTGCTTTGCAGCTCTTAACAAGCCGCGCTCAGAGTCAGGCCGGGTTATGAAATAGGTGCGTAATATGAGCTGCGTTCCATTCATAAGGCTTTGATTATGGTTTATTTTTTCAACAGCTCTCCATGGACTCCATGGACTTCTATCCATCCGCCCACGCCTCACTACAAACTGTGAAGATGCCAGGAGGACACCCGGACCATCCGTTGACCCTGCGGACATCTGCTCTCCTGTTACACATGTGGTTGGAGCTTACACAGATGGGGGAGAGAGAGGGAAAGCTAAGGCTACAGCGGCACGCACAGTTCCGCTTCAAACCCACTACTAGGAACGGATCTGGGACCAGCTGACAAAACCTTTAGTTTAGATTTCGATCATTGAAGGAAAAGCATGAGGGCGAGGCGGATATGGTGGTCATTTCTTCCAATATGTTAGCTACCATTTGCTAACTTCAGTATTAGCCACTAGCTATTGTTATTTTTATAAAGAGACTAAAAAGAATATGCATATTTTGCGCCATACAGTGGTTGCTGTTGCTGCAAATGACATGTTACATGTTAAAATGTAGGGCTGTTCTTGAAAATCAATACAGCGTTATATATATTTTTTCAAGTTTAAAATGGGTAGTTAACTACAACTTCGGCACAGCAATATGTTTTACATTTTGAGTGAACTATGTAGAATATAGTAATATGAATCGCATCGCAATGTATCATGATGCGAATCGTATCGTGAAGTACTAGCCAATACCTAGCCCTATTAAAAGCTAGCTTAAATGACAACGGAGAAAAGAAGAAGAAAATCAGCAAAGTGATCAGTATTGTCCCTTTATATGGCAATGTTCACCCTGAAGCTGGCTTCCATTAGCAACCATACCAGAAGCAAATCACCTGAGTGTGTTCAATAAGGAAAGGTGCATTTCATAGCTATGAATTCAACTTCATAATTTAATAAGAGGAAGAGTTTGACAGACATTGCACATAAATCAGCACAAACAAGAATAACACACACAGACAGAAAAACAAAGAGGGGCTGGATCGGCTGTTGAACCTGTGTTTTTCATAAATATTTACCAGAAATCTGGTCTCCAAGGTAAGGAAACACGAGTAACCCATTAAACTGCGAATCATGAACATATTAAGGTTTTAGGATATTTACTGTTGACAAAGTAACTACAAGCAGATGACATGAGTATCCACATCTGTATCTCTTTTCATTAAACTTTTGGTTCTTATTTATTGGTTGAACTCTAAAAAGGCCCAGAGAAATCACAGACAAGGAGGGTTTTGAATAGTCGAGGGTTCTTACCGTGGGGTCCTTTCCTGCCATTTGGCATTCCTCGATCTTGCTTGTAGAAGCAGGCCAAAACACCTGGGGGGTACACGGCATTTACACAAGTGACAAGTGGGGCCATGTGCCCTGGAAACCAGTAGCAGATTGAGAGAAATGTAATCTACATATGCTCATGTTGGGGTTTTGATCGTATCCTCTTTACACAGACAGAAATCACAGTGAACATTTGTGGAAATTTTAACAAAATAAATGTTCTAAAAGTTTCAGCTTCGATATGATGAGTGTCATTTGTCAGCGATTACAGCCAACCACCATCAGTGTAAAACATTTTTGGTGCATTTTCAAAACCACGAGAGGTGTTTAAACGGTCTAGCTGGATGAATACATCAAGCAATTTACTGAGGGAAAAAATGGATGTGGTACACACACTCCCCGGGGGAACCTAAATGCTTTCCCATCTGTTTATGCACTTCATGCTTGTCAATTACACTGAAGATAACTCTTTTCGCTGCATGCAGAATCAGTTATTATCAGAGGAGATGAGCATTTTCATGCCTCTTTGGAATAACCCTAAAATTGCTCTAAACGTGGCAAATGTGTGATAATTTGCATATGATTGCACCGATTAGAATAATAGCACTGCAGCCGTTTTTATGAGCTGCCTTACACAGCGTTCAATTTAACAAAACCTTTTAATGTCTCCTGTGTGGTGGCTAGGGGAAACGATGGCTAGATGCCAGCATTGCATAAGGACAAAATGTTAATCACAGCCGGTAATAACAAGCATATGCGGACCTTAAGCGTGCCATGGGTGATGTTGTTGATGTCCATGGAGAGGACATGGTCTTTGCAGCCCACATACATCCTGTCTTGGTCCTCGTCCATGTGTAGGATCCTGTAGTCCATGGCCTTCTCTGATATACTGTAGTGTTCAAAGGACTGGGAGGCCTGCAGGTCTGAGAGAGACACAGAGGGAAAAAGGCTTAGGAAAACAAACAAATATGCCTGTTCCACCATTGAAAAAAAGATACATTCTTTTCCTATTTCTGTCGAACAGAAACAGCTACATAAAAGCCCACATCAATCTCCCTTTGATCAAAACAAAAAGGATCTCCAAATTAGGCCTGTATGCATGGCCCCACAAGTTAACACTGTAACCTTTTCAGATTTTATATAGGTTTTGTTTTGGATGGCTACTTTTAGACATTTATCTTGTTTTAATCACAAATGAGTGATCCCACAATCTGAATTATTGACATTGTTTTAATTGCTCTAGTCATAAGGACAACAAATATGAATAATCTTTTTTGTAAATGTTACAGTGTTAGCCAGCGGGCTGATTTTCCAAGTGCAATCCTTTGGCGAGTTGTTTTGAAACCAATGAGGGTTCAAATGTACGGAGACAGGAATCAGCAAATCATGGCCAAACAATACTGAAAATATAAACTATGAAACAAGACAAATAACTAATTTTGACACATGCATAGCAGCAATAAACAATAAGACTCAAAGAAAACATCATCAATCATAATGTTGATTTTGATACAATGTAAAAAGATGCAGTTACAAGTAAAAAAGTAGACTAGTAAATATGCCAAAGCCACATTATCATTATTGAGCGAGAAACTGAATGAACACAGAATTAATTGCCTCTGAAATTGATCCCCACAAGGATTTGCTGCTTAAGATACTTCCCATTTCAGTTACTGTAACTCCCATCCTGTCCATTAAAGACAGCTAATGTCCAAGGCAGAGGGTAGATACTGTATATACTCTGGATGAACAAGTCTCCCTGCCCAGTCTCCCCTACTCATTAAAAAGCCTACATTATTCACAGACGCACAAAGTAAACATCCTCAGACGGTTATTTTCAGCCTATTTGCTGCAGAGACAGAGAACTCTCGACCATGCCATCAAAGGCCTTCACTGTCGGAGCCAAACTCATGCATATTTATCACTTTTTCAATCTGCACTGAGAGCAGTGAGTGTGTGTGTGTGTGTGTGTGTGTGTGTGTGTGTGTGTGTGTGCATGTGCGTGTGTGTGTGTGTGTGTGTGATTGTGTGTCTGTGTGTGTGGGGATGTAGATCTAGGCTCTCCACTTCCTCCCCTCCACTGACCCTTTTTGAGCCCTCTTTGCTTTCCCTCCTCTAATCAACAAACAGGTTTGGCCGTGCTTTGCTTCAACGCCTCAGGCTGAAGTCACATTTTCATTATTGTATGACATACGCTTTTGAGTCTGGGGTCTTTTATCTCAAAGACAAAGTGGCAGCCCTCACTGTGATCACAGGGCCATTGTCTGGCACGTCCTCCATGTACAAAGGGTTGGAGTGTTTTACTTTAAGGAAAGACAAGTTAACCACTTCAGTTGCATAAGGCGAGTTTCCCACATCCCATTACTCTATATACATTCACAATGTTTTGTTTAATTTGCCGTATATGGTAGATGTCTCAAAGTGAGAGCAACAGGGGAGCTTTGAATATTGGATGATCTGAGGGGAGGACGGCATCTGGCGTCTAATGAAGATCATACACGCAAATAAGACTGTTTTTACCTAGACTCGCAGAGCCAAAATTAAAAGTGACAGGGTCCTGTCAAGCAGAAATGTGTTTAATAAAGGGCAACTTCTGAGAGAAAGATCGCATCAGCCTTCTGCTTCAAAGCTGAGGAGATAGCATCGCAGATATAGCCTAGCAGAGACATCTGTGCTTAAGCAAAGTTATCCCTAAGCTGAAAAAAGGCTTAAGATGTTTCACGCCTTGCTCTGCCAGAATGCGAGCCACCAAGGGCGAATGGACTCACCAACTGCTAATTTAAAAACACACACAGGCTCCAAATTCTGCCAACATTCTTTTTGCATTTTATACATCTTCTCAAAATAATTTCTTGGAGGCGTTTCAGAAAAATCTTTATAGGCCACAATACTGTACGCTCTTTTTTTTTTTTTTTTAAGTTACTTTCCTGAAGTTTAAAGTGTCAGCTGTCATTAAAAACACAGCTGTTTATAATGGATGGTCTTAGCATGGAGTTTAAGTTTTATAATCGTACATTATTGCCTAAATAGGCAGAAATAAACTCAGTGGGTCGAGTTCAACGTCTGTAGCCAAAGAACCACAGCTTTTTAAGTTATGCAAGAATGGGGTGAAACCCTGTGAAAAGGGCAATAGGTGAAAAAGAGGCAAATTACATGATTTTCTTTTGATCTAATTAGAATACCACAGAATAATTGTATAAACCACTTACACCTATCATATCTTAACAGGGTTCAATATCAGACCACAAAAAAAATTATTCAAACTGTGTTTACCCATAGGCTAGACAGGTGAGTTAACCAGCACTAGTCGATGGAGATTCAAATTCCCTATGCTAGAGGAATAAAGCTTCTTCTGTTGAAGTTTTTATTCACATTGTGTTTAATTTGTAACCCCTCCCTTCGAAATCATGGCACAGTCTTGTTATTTAGCCCTCCATAACGTTCCACAAGAGGAACAAATTGTTCAGAGGGGTGTGGTGTGTGGTGAAATATCTTCTTCATATTATGGTGAACTTTCTATTGTTTTCTCAGTGGGGGGAAATAGGAGACTTTAATTTTTTCCTACGTGAGGCTAGAAGACCAGTTACGCCCGGTGCTGAGACGGGATACAGCGGGTACGTGTCACATGGCTCCAGCTCATTCACTGAATCCGTCTGGAGCCCACATACCAGTGGATCCTGTATCTTCTCAGTGCCTCTGCTTTCAATCTCTCACACACATATAAGCCACTCTGCACGGTGGACCAACATCAAAAGTTCACATCACGCCAGATGGTGCACCTGCTCTATCGGGGAAAGTGGGGGCTGCTGCTGCTGCTCTGAACAATCATTAAGGTTTTTCCAGAGACATTCACAATATGCACCCGGAACCAAGTGTTTACAGAATCCATGCCAGCTCGTAACCATCTCGCATGAGGTCTTTGTAGGGTGAGGGCTGCTACTAGTGTTGATCCAGAATTCTTTCCCTCAGTGGCATCTTGTCAAGTTTTTCACTGACTCCAACACCTCACAGTTTGCACAATATTAGGCGTCGGGAATGAGAGTTAATCTAAACAGAAAACAAAAGTCGGGGTTCGTGTCTGTGATGAAGAAACTTCTATGGACCACATGTGGTTCATTAGTCAAATGTTTATGTATATGCATTCCACAATGATGAGCTCACACAACTTCCCCAGAGGATAGACTGTCAAGAGGGTTTGTGGACATCATTACTTCGGCATCGCCATGCAGTGTGTTGTCTTTTGGACGCAGATTTAAGCATTTAGTGGATGTGGATGGATATAAAACAATAAATTAAAAGACAAGTCCTATGTGAAACAAAACAGGATGATATTTTTTGTGGACAGATACGAATGTGGGGACCGCACACTTGATAGTAGGACTGGGAAAAGATGAGGTAATGTTATTAATGTCTAATTCTTCGTGTTTTGTCATTCTTACTTCTGTCCTCATTGCAGCTGGAAAGAGAAAGAAACTGGAAAAAAAGAGAAAGAGGATGCAGGGTTTGAGCATTGACAGTTGGCGGGTTTTCTATTATGTATGTGGACAGGAGGGCCTTACACGCTCCCTGCGGACCTTCCAGCAGTCCCCAGAGTCCTGCCTTTGACTTTGAGCTTTGACCCATGTTGCCCCGTTGGTTCAATGGTTGTCCAATGGTGATACAATCAACACTGATTCCAGCCATGGGGCAGCGGGGTTAGCGGAAGGGCCAAGGTGGTGACTGGGGAGCTGAGATTTTCTCTCTCTTTGATGTGTTTTTTTGTGTGAAGTGGTCAAGCGGAAGAAGCACAAAAGCCTTTTGTTGGGCCAGCGGTCATTCAATATTAAACAGCAGGTTGCTTTATTCTGCTGCAGAAGACCATCGTATTAGATTAAAACATTCCTCACATGTCGGAGGATGGGCTGTGATGCAAATAAAATAAACAAAAGCTTCTAGATCAAAGTTTTCCTGAAATGATTTGTGGTTCAATTGATTAAATGGTCTAAATGTTTTAAAAAATTAAGCAACTTTTGAATCTTGCAATTGCAGAGACTGAGATATCCTTTCTTTTAGTTGCTGTAATGGGTCAAGCTCCAAAACTGACAGATCCCACATTTCCCATGATGCAACTTGATAGCTTTTATTAGAACCACTCACATCCTGTTCAAACCTCAAACCTTCAATTTGAATGCAGGCTTTCTGTTGAAAATCTGAAATATCAGGCTCAACCCAATATAACCACTGATGATAACATCATGGTTCTTTTCTTAGACTTTATAGAGGAAATAGGAAAGAAGACTTTTTACAATGTAGGCTATTGCGGACTGAAGTGACCTTTTTCTGTAAAATTGGTGGTCTAGCACTTTTAGCCCCTTCTCAATTCGGCCTTTAAATGGGTTTAAATTGGGTTTCGGACTATTGGTCGTACAAAAACAAATGTCAAAAATGTCAAATGTCCAATAATCAATAGTGACAGCTCTGGATCGAATTCAGATCTGCCGAGTTGGCTTTGTGTTGTGACAAGAGGCGCATTCATCTTCAAACATGTCAACTGAAGCCCCACTGACATCCTCCTGGGAGATTTTACTAAATGAAATACAGCCGTTTAGATCATGACAGCAGAGAATACTTTGTGTTTGTCCTGTCACTACAGCTTTGGAGCAAAGATATCTAAAGAGAAACTACAAGTTCTGATCATTGCGGCGGGTAATTCAGCCTCCGGCAAACTGTAGGACAATTGATTGTTCAAGGGGGACATGCTCAAGGGTAATAACCCTGAGAGGCAACAAGCTACCAAGTCCCACAGAGAAGAAAAGAAAAAAGAACACCCTCTTTTATGTAATTGCGGTGAACAGCAAAAATATATGTGGGCAACAGGAAAGGACCTGTCATTGTGCCCCCTGTTTTGAATGGCAGCAATTAAAGTTCAGAGGAGATTGCAGTGCTCACTTAGCTGATTCTGTTGTGATTATATAGCCATGAGAGGAAAGGCAACAACCACAAGGAAGCTTCACTCGGGTTTCCAACAGACAGACTTGGCCTCCAAAAATGTTTGCGTGATCAAATAACCAAGTTTTACAGCGATGCCTCCAAGCGGTAAACAACGCGCCGTGGTTCTGGTTTGGGATGTCCATACAAGGAGCAGCTTGTTGTAGTGCAGCATCGTAAAAATTAAAGATTCACAGTGGCTGGAAAGTATGTGGGATCTTTATGAGAGAGAAGACTGTAGTTTTGGGACCGCCCGCGAATGAGGTTTAAGGGGCCAATGCCAACTGACTGAGTTGGTGTCACTTTAGTAGCCCGAGGGTCCTCTTCCAATCTGATGGGAGACAGCTAGAAGTGGGAGAAGGCAAACAGAAACAGTGTGGCAGCCATGATTTATTTTGAGGGGAAATGTGGAAGGGAGAAAAGTGGCTGCGACTGAAAAACACAGCTGTAGTTTATAAGATGCCTTCTGCCAAATGAGTCACCTCGTGAAAAGCCATCTGCAGAGACTTTACTGTCAACATGAACAACTGATCAAACCAGCATTGGGCAACAATATGGGATTATTTAGTTAGAACAGTTAGCTTAGCCATAGTGAAGCAGGGATGAACAGCTTCACACAAATTGACTGGCTGTCTTGAGTGTTGGGTTTTTTGATTAACAGCAGCCGTTGAACATACGCCAAAAGGTCCCTGCACCTAATTAACACTTCAGGGTTTGACTGTGGGCCAATTACAAACCAACTTTGTCGTCTCCCACGCAAATCAGCCCTCATCAGTTGGCTCCCTACCTGAAAGGCCAGCATGAATAAATTAACTCCATGTTAATGAGGCTTGCGTTCCATTCAGTTCAAGGAGAACCTGTTGTGTGGTTGTCAGGGGCAGCTGGTGGGAGGACCCCAATCACCCGTCTTGATAAATATTGGAGCAGGGGCTTATACCGCCCCCTTGCAATTCATCTCTCCTCACAAGATGGAGTGGGTTTCATCATGGAGGCCTGACTTCAAACCTGGTGCCAAATACCGTCGCTCTTTGACCGGACAATGCTAAGAGCTCTTCAGGTTCAGTTCTGGATGGCTGCACTTGACTAACACAGCCTTGGCCCACTCACACATACTGCGCCAGTGAAAAACGTTATCCTGGCAACTGACAAGCCCCCTGCTAGAAATAAAAAATGACTGTTGCCCCAAATGGGACTGCCATCCACTCTCCTTGGGGAATAGCCTGATGGTATACAGTAATGACTGGTGCTGTATACATATGCCAAAGGGGAAGTTAAGGTGTTGTTCCAGTTAGTGGAGACCACCCAGTGCGTCTCGCGCCGGCTGACAGAGTCGTCTGATTGTCTGTCCATCGGACATATTCCACATTCCCAGGCAGACACTCAAAATGCTAACAGCATGCACAAACTAACTGTACTGCAACTACATGGACATAAGCCAGTATTGGTTCAGAGAGGGGAGACTTACTGTCCACTCATTTTCCTATTGTTGTCTGTCGCCAATTATCTTTACCCAGACATTGGTAATGGGAATCATATGGCTGGGCGGAATGTCTGAAGCTCTTATGTATGCCTCTTCTTCCCAAAGCAGATGACACATCTAAATATGACATGTGAGCCCGGAGTGTATTTTCTCCCTTGGCTATGTGCGTGTGTTTGTGCAGCGTGATGTTATCCAGCACCAATGTCAACTGCTGCTTCCATTGCACGGCTGACCTGCTAAGGTGTTGGCTAATATTCCCTGTAGGAGCCGAAACTTGAGATGACAACATGTCCGTCACGCTGCCCCGCCACAAGCCGGCTAGTTTGCGTTCCCAATGCTCCAATTAGCAACTGGCTTCCCATTCACATGTCACCAGCAGCCACTCCTTCGCGCAGAACCAACCGTACCAACCCTTTCTTTAGCCGTGACCTCTCACCTGCACACACTAGGAGCCTCCTCACCTCCTGCAGACAGTAAATCTCTGTGATTTTACTGTCAGGGAACCTCTCCAAGAGACTCTCAGAGCCCAGGGAGGCTTTCAGGAGATATGGGTCAGAGGATTCTCAGAGTTGATGTGTTTAAGAGCCATGGAGGACGTCCAAAGGAAAAATCTCAACCAGGTGGGACCTCTCTCGCTGCCATCTTCAAGGCTGAAACTGTGTTTGGTTTAAAGAAAAAGCTATATTTCCTCAGTGACATGGTGCCGCTGAGGTCAAGGGGCTGTGTCTAGGGTGTTGAGTGAGGGTAAAGATTCGCTGTGAGGGCAACAATGAAAAATGCACCTGTTGAAACCTTTGCAGTTGGCTGTGGAGTCCAACACAAAGGTTGTTAACATACTAATTAGATCCAGGTGCTTAATAATGGAAATAATGGCAGGGCACCCCAGTAGCTCAACTGGTAAAATGCATAATATTAAGGCCAAGTCCTTGTTGCAGTGGCCACAGTTTGATACCAGCCCAGGGCCCTTTGCTGCAAGTTGTATCCCCTCTCTTCCCTGTTTACAATCTATCTCTGTAATACCTAATAAAGCATAAAAATGCCAAACGAAATAATAAAATCTTTCTAATGGAATAATGGATTCCAATGATGGAGACATAACAAGTCCTAAGTCTTGAGCCAGATAAATCCAGTGAATGCCTTCTTCTAACTCTAACCCCTGCAATGTTAAAGAGGACCTATTATACTACTTTTCTGGTCTTAATTTCTTGTTTTACACTGCTATAGAGCAACCTGACACGAATCACATCACAAAAAACTATGTAGATTTTCGGGAAGCTCTTTCTCTTATTTTGGCGATCCAGCACGTCCTGTCAACACTTGAGTGTGTGTGCTTCGGCAATCTCCGCTCCCTCCGCCTGTGCATCGGCCAGCTCCGCTACCCTCCCCCCCTCCTGCAAACCCCACTCCGTTGTGATTGGTTACCTTCCTTCCGGAACACTTTCAGTGGCGGGAAGCGCGAGCATGGACCTATAAGGGCGCGAGGCAGACGCGAGGCAGACGCGAACAGGGAAGTGACAGCATTACCATAAATGGAAACATCCGCGTGGTGACTTCATAAAGTTACATGCGACGTCACAAAGTTACAAAGGGTAGACCGCTTTGAACACGTGACTTCTTGACTGGCTAGAATAGTGTTTAGTGCTCGGCACAGACACCCCAGACGGTCAGCAGGGAATACGTCGAAATGCATGTAAGTCATTATTTGATAATTTAGTATGGTTAAGCATGACTATGAATCATCATAACAACGTTTATAGGTCATAAACGTCAAAAAGCATCATAGGTCCTCTTTAAGGACTGCTCAGTAGATGGAAAATTAATAATATGATAGTAGTTATTGTTTTGTATTTTTATTATCTCAGATAAGAAAAATACACAACAATCCCTCATAAATAGTTCCATTAGAATAGGTCATGTATTATTGGTAATGCCAACCTCCAATCCAAGGATTTTCGTGTTGACCTTGGCTATCCTTGAGGAGATGCTGTCTTTTGTTTGTATTGATGGCCATCGATTAACTTTCAACATGTTGCAGGTGGGGGGATACTAAAACATTCAACAGGGCAGGCAAGGTCAGCCATGGAGAAAGGCTGGCTGACAGAGGACTGTCAAACATCTCACACACCTTCAGCCCCCGAGGCGGTGCAAGCTGGAGCTCACTCCAAACCCTCCGGCAGAAAATGTCTTATGTTGAAACTCACGTCTGAAGATGTCCATCTAATTGCATGAGTCTGGGCGAAAATGCACACACTTACAAATAGCTCTCCATGTATGCACCCATATTCAGGCTCAGAGAAAAAACACACACACACAGCTAACCTATTGCTATGTGTAGCATGCCTCAGTATGCCTACAGTGCTGACAGGTCTATGCTTTCCCTCGCCGATAATTCCCCATAATCACAGACCATTACTCATTTTATTTCCCAGGCTATATTATGTTTACGGCAGGAAAACGGAAATGCTAATGTGCAGATCTAATGTAAAAGCTGTTTCATCGTGAGAAAATAATGAACCTTTAGGCATAGACATATAGGCCTAGCCTTCCTGGCTCTGCTTCTGGATACTTGTAAGCATTCATCTTCATGACATTTTGACCCTTTGTTGGTCCTCAATGACTAACAATTCCCTTACACAACCAAGGCTGGTGTCTGCATGGCTAGATCATCATGATGATATTCATTGAACAGTTTAAAGACATTAGTGACATGATTTAACAGAAGCAGTTAAAACTTAAAGAAGACCCCAATGCATCTTATTTTTTTCTTTTCACTACTATTGGATTTAAATCGGAGGCGTTACTTCAGAAGCAGTTTATGTAATGTCAGCCCAGAACATACCAATCAGATCTTCTCCAGAAGGAATTCAGAAAATACAGTCCTGCTCCGATTGATGGATGTCTTAAAATTATTCTGGTTTTCTTGTATTGTTTTCAGAACTTGGAAACCTGGAAAACCACAGTCTTAACACTGATTCAGCGGAAAACGTTTTGCACTTAAATGCAATCAGGTCGGAGGAATGCACATGCAGGCACTTACCGCACGGACAAACGGACTCTTTCTCCAACAGAGTGACGTGTGCTGCTATAGCTACGCTTCTGCAAACCCTCACCACCAAGTAAACATCCTCAACAGAATACGAACAGACATCCAACTGAAAAGTGTTACGAACAGTATCATTGCTGTTTGAATAATGGGGGGCGAGTGGAGGTAGTAATGAGGCATGATAAAAGAGACTAGGGTAGGCCGGTGTATCCGTTCTCTTGATGCCTGGTTCTGTTCAGCCTGTGAATGAAGCACATGTGGGCTCGTACCAAGAGTGAGGGAGCGCTCATTAAGCTACACACACCATCTTAATCAATCTCTCCTCCACTTCCATTATCCACACGAAAGCATGCAAAGGGCCCCGCTCACTTTCAAATAAACATCTTTGGTGGTTCGACCCTCATACTGTATTTTTCTAAGTTAATACTGTACTGAAGGCTGGAGATTTGCCAGAACAGGGTGAGACCACTGATGAGGTTAAATGATCCTGATCATAAACACAGGCCGCTGCTCCGACGTTCAAATTCAAGAGATAAATGAGGTTGGATTTTTTTGATCCCGCCGTTCCTGGAATGGGATTTTATTTGGCAACAGTAAAACCTCTGATACAGTAGCAGATCAAATTAGCGGCATATTAAATGTGCTGTGCTCAGTAGTAGTCTTATCCTTTTTCAATTTTTCAAGAATATTAAAGTAATGTTATGTGCAGGAGGTAATGCAGTCATTTTCTGCATTCTGCTTTGTTGCAGAACATGTTTTACAACATACTGAAACGTATTAAAAGAAAGAAATGTTATGTGAATGTAACTGTAATGTTATCAACTTCTTAAACAGTGTATTAACTTAATTGATGTTGAATTTTGTTTTATGCAAATTTTAAAGGCTCTTCAAATTTTTGAAAACCACTTCCTAAAAATGCCGTGATATAATTGAAAGAAAACTTAAAATTTTTGCCTTATCAGATTAAATCTATTATACCAATTGTAGCAGACTAGATTTTCAGGATTGTGTGTTTTATACGGGTGTAGATAGAAAAAAAATTCTACAGTTGAAAAAAAAAAAAACACCTGACAAAATCTCTGCCGTATCAGCAAGACAATGATCTGGAAGTTGTAACATTTCGAGCATTCCAGCCTCATTCTGACAGCAAATATATCCAACGTGCCACGAAACCCGGCCAAAATAAACTTTGAAAGACGTGAGATATTTCAAGCAGATTTACAGGAGTAATTATCTTTTATCACGCTGGGTATCCCTAAATAGTTTTGCATTACGGAAGGAGGGGGGGGGGACTGTTTATTATCCGAGGCACCGAAGAGAAAAGGCTGAGCTTGAGGGTTTCGTTATTTGGGTTAGCTGCATTTCTCACTGTTTATTATGCGGTTTGGATTGTGGTCTGGCTGGGGTTCACCTCGGAAGAACACGAGCGTAAGCAGAGTGAGCGAGAGAGAGAGAGAGAGGAATGTCAGAGACAGCAACTTCTCCGCGGGACGCGAGGCTGTACGCCGGGAGTCCTGTGAACCTGCCTTACCCCTGGATTGGATTTCAGCGGTGACACAGGAGTAAAAAAAGGGGGAGGATACTCCAGCAGTCCATGTACAAACCTAAGAGTCACACACACACACACACACACACACACACACACACACACACACACACACACACACACACACACACACACACACACACACACACACACACACACACACACACACACACACACACACACACACACACACACACACACACACACACACACACACACACACACACACACACACACACACACACACTTTCTCATTGAAGTTTCTTCCAGCTTGTTATACTTAACAGGTCTTCTCATCTGGGAGCACAATAAAGCACAACTTCAGGACTAACTCCTTTGGCCACCCGGCATGTGCCAAACCACCTTCCTTTCCCCCCTCCGGGACAGCCTACTTCAAGTCTTCTTTCTATGACTCTTCATTCATCTTTCTGGCTGCTTTGGATGGAGCCCAAACTCCCGAATTCTTCTCTCAGTAAGGAGCTCCGGTGTTTATGGGAGAGAAATGGCCAGTAGAGTCTCCCTACATGTGGAGAGAGGGATGACCCTCATCCTCCTCGTTCAAAATTATTTCTAAATCAAAAACACTTTGGTATTTATTTTGAGGGGACAAATTTATCTCTTCTAAATATTGAAGGGGACATATCCCCTGCACTCCCCCACCCCCAGAAATCTACACCAATGCTAAATGTATCCCTGAATGAAAAAACATTTACCTCATCGCACAGATAAACACACTTTAAGAATAAAGTCCAGAGCCTGCTAAAGAATTAGTGCACTGCGGATACCAAAGTCAAACTCTCCTTTTATGGTCTCGCCTGCGTCCAAAGACAAATACAGTGGGGTAAAACAGCTCCAGTCTAATCCGCACACTGAAAGGGAATTGAGCATTCCAGGATTATACGGGATTAGCTCATTTTCAGCATGGCCACCTCTGACCTTTGTAATCCAGCTATTTGCAAACATTGGAAGGGGTGAGGAGTGAGAGAATAATGCGACATGGCTGGTCAAAACCAACGACATGATAGTGATGGTGTAGCTTCCCCCCCCCCCTAGTATTGCATCATTAGTTTTGGCTTTAGTCTTTCAAGAGGACTGCAGGCTGGTTCACATGTTTGGAACGAAACGATTAGCCTCAGAGAATCCTGAAAGCATTGTTGGGAAAGAAAGAGAGAAGGAATGAAAGTGAACTAAAGCCCATTTAGTCACAGAAAAGAGGGCTCGAAAAGATCAGAAAACTACACCTGTTTTAGCCCCATACTGTAAGGCTTCAGTGCAGAAAACCTTGTTGACGGACAGCCTCAGCTGCTGTATGCTTCCGACTCCACAGCGAGAGGTAGTGAAAGGTGATCAAACGTCTCCTGCAGCCACCTCTGCACACTATCCAGACACCGCGAAAAGGTTACTGCACCACTCTTATGGCATGAGGGATCGGCCGGCTCATCTACACTGACTCAAGCAAGCAAGCATGAGCAACACACACACACGCGCACACACACACACACACACACACACACTTAACCTGCCCTACCATTCACTGCACTCAGTTCATGGGAGCACTGTGGAAAATTCATTAAAGAATCTTCGTCTACGAAAAAGAAAATAAACGAGAATCAAAAACAGAGGTAGGAACAATGCCCACATGTCTGCAGCGTGGAGGGGTGTGTTTAAAGTTTAACTAGGAACAGATTCAGGCTATAGTTGTGACGGGCAGTGCCACCTCCTGCAGAGGTCTGACTTTTTGCTGACACACAGCATGAGAACACATGGACCAGAAGGATTGTCCAAGAATGAAGCATCAAAATCTGAGGTGTACGACTATACACTATAACTATTTCCAAAAAGCATCAGCTATGTGAGCCATGTGCTGCTCTGTAATGATGTAGCCCCTATGGCTTTCCATGATTATCAGATTTGTTCAGCATTAGCGCACTTAACAAATGCCATCAGTGCAACCTCATTACATCTACAGAGAGACACACACACAAGTGGACGAAAGCCAGGTTGATAGTTTGCATTTGTTTCAGGGGGGGACATGCTTGTTATTTCGTGCTTACCCTCGAAGGGAAGAAAGACTCTTGGCATAGGCTGTGTGATGCTGGAGACCTCGGTGGAGTGGAGAGAGAGAGCCAGGAGGGAAAGTGCCACGAGTGACACCAGAGAAGGCCCGGCTGACCCCTCCGGCCTGCCCATGACTGCACCCGCTCAGGAAGCCAACCACCGACTGCTCACCGCTGCCTGTTGGAGGTGATTTGAAAGAGAAACATTTCAAAGATTTAGAGAATATTTTTGTCATAGTTTTGGAAATACAACGTAATAAAGAGATAAATAAAATCCTCAACATTTAGATTTTTATCAAATGTGTTCTTTTTTTTCTCTCTTCAGCTATGTTAGATATCACTGCTAAAGCTAATCCCCCATTAAGTTAGCCTATTCCCACCAAACTGCCATTTTTGCAGCTGAAAATGTAAAGAAAATGTAAAATACAAAAACATGTATTTTTTTTTAAACATCTCTGCTTGTGTACCAGAAGTGTTTTCCTGACAAATTGTGCAGCATTGAGCAACAGAGCAACACAACATGTTGGAATGTGGTCATTTAGCTATAACAAATGTGCTAGGAAACTCTTTTTGTAGTAGGCCTAAACTACCTCTCCTTTGTGTTCCGGTCTGGTTTACACCATTTCCTGATAAAAAATATCTGGCTCTTTGCCTTTTGATCTGCAAATCTAAATCAATGCTTACTGGGATGCAGTAGTTTCAAGTGAACACTAGATTCATATTAATGGGACAAGGTCGCTGATCATATTTATTTAATTTAAATTCAATTACCTTCCGTTGCTATGAGGATAATTAATTTTGCAAGAGGACAGAAATAACACCGACTATACACCGGAGTGATAACTGACAGTGTGACTTTGGCCAGATATGCTGACGTATGAAGTAAAGCGCGGCACACAAGCTGCGCCGAATGAAGACCCAGATGAGAGCACAGCATGTCAGATAAATCCCTTCACTTGAACTATCTTTGCGATGTACCTTGGTGAAATATGGATGAGTTAAATCTGCCTCAGCCTCCCCTTGTTCCTTTCCGTAAGAGGACAAGAGCAGCTCAATTATTGATAGAGGCAGGTACCGCACTGCCTGTGGGGCACCAACTCCTGCAGTGCAACAACTTCCACTGCTGTAGAAAAGGCTGTTTTAACCACCCCAAAACTAGCTGTTACATCATCCATTCGCCCAAAAAACAACTGCACTAGATAAAGAAAATATTCCATTTAGGTGCACAAAGACATGAAAAACAAGGAAGGAATCGCCACTCTCATGGCTTATAGATGTGGAATAAAAAATTGATGGCCAGGAGGTAGAAAAAGCTTCACGATTGCTTTGAAAATCTTCAGTCTGGTGTACAAATAGGGTGAGATTTAGTGAGATACTGATGTTTGTGGTGTGGAGTGAAGCACGACTGATGTACAGCTGAGGTGGAATTCCGCAGTTCAGGTGCAAAGGGATAACAGATGGGGAAACGGGAGAGGAGATCTCTTTGGCTGCACTTGAGAGAAATAAAACAGCATGGGGCTCACCCAGACCCAGGCCCATCATCCGCACACACACCCTCCCCCAGAGCCTGCTTCAGCTCGGGCGGCTCCCACCACTTCAGGCCTCCAGGTGGACGGCCCTCGTTGCTGCTCTGGCTTCCATCACCATTCTTGAAGGGTTAGTTCACCCAAATAAGATTACAATGTTACTCTCTTGGTGGTTACTTACACATACTCAAGTTTGATATATCTGTCTGGGATTTTTGATTCCACTAAAGGACAACGTTTAGGTAAATGTAATGGTGGAGTTTTTAAGTCCTTTCGGAAAAGCAAAAAAAAAGTCAAAGCTTCAAGTCTCGAGCAGCAAATTCCAAGTCAACTGCAAGACTTTCACCTTGTCTGAATGTTGATCATGGAAATAAACAGACATTTAGTTGAATTTTGAAAAATGTTACTGAAATCTTGTGAGAACTATTAACTAAATTGAATTTGTCTGTGGGTGGGAGCAGAAATGTCAGACAAGGATGTGTTAAAACCTGGCCAACATATCAAAATAAGCAGATATACCCAGGCCAGCGTACTAGATGATATGTCCAGATTGTATAATTCGTCATGTCATGATCTACACCCAATGCTCAATGTAGTCAGTAGTCTGTGCTGTGTGTCGCAAGACTAAAAGTAAGGGTGTGGAGCTTGGGTATGTTGTACGTCTGTGGGGGATGGGTACGTTGGCACCCGGTCAAAGACCAATTACCAATTTTCTTTTTATTAGTCTTAACCACACTCGCTTCCCCAACTCTTACCAAGGGATTTTGTAGTCTAAACTTAACCTCACTGCCATAACCATGATCTTTCCTTACCCTGAAACATTCTGTAGATGCCATGTGCAGAAATCGTAGAACAACATTTGCAGATAATCGTCCAATATTGGCATCCTTGTTTGGGCTCAGGATTGAGTTACCGCTAAGTAAGGATAATGTGTTTTTTTTTTCTTCAAATTTTGAGGGTAACGACCTTTTCAACTCAAGATTTAGACTTTCACACCCACTCCTCCCTGTACGCTCAGAGGGATGGTGGATCTCCCAGGGAGAAAGGGAGGCTCTGGCTTTGGAAATGTTGGGTCTCACAGCTGCTAAACTCATTGTCAGGGGAGTTGGTCTCTGCCTCCGAGCATCCTATGACACCCCAGCGGCTCAGGTTTTAAACACTTCCTCTGCTTCACAAACACCGCCAAGTTATTTGATGATCCACCTCACATAGACACGAGTGAGATCACCACCGTTACACCCTGGAATTCAACCACCACTGCAAGGCTCCCATGTAATAACCAGACTCCAAATAATAAAAAGGTGCATTAGCATTTGTTGCCATGAGCAAAAATAATAAATATGTCTAATCATTTTGTCTGAGCTGCTTCAAAGTCCAGAAATTTGGGCGCAGATCCTGCCAGGAATCTCCGCGACGGCAATTAAATGGCTCCACAAAAACGAGGTCAGCCTTGAGTGAAGGGGAGAGTTATATTTCCATTGGGGTGCAATGATAATTGTGTTTATTGTGCATTCCTTGGCTGGCAGCCTAATGAATTTTCCATCTCTCTATTTTCAGAGGAAGGCCTAACTGCTCAAAAACAATATTGATTAAAAGGAAGAAAAGAAAAAAAACTGCATAGCTGTTGAAGCAAATAATTCCTAATTTTTCTCTCTATCTATCTACCAAACTGGGTCTGTGGTTGTCCGGCTATGATCTGCTCCAGTTAATGCTATAAACATATGAATACAGTTCAGATACAAGACATTAAAGCAGAAAGTCCTCCCATATGGATTTATGTCTAATAGTTAAAAATGGTTTTGTATCTTTCCTAACTTTATCTTGACTTAATAACACAAATTCAATTTGAAATAAAAAATTAATAAAAAGCTCCCCCTGTCCTGACTAACTGGACGGCGTGTGTTCATACCCAACCCTTTCTCATCAAAATTACGTTCCCAGAGGACTATTCGGCATTCTCAATTACGTTTGACCATTTACGTATTTTGTCCGTAATTACGTTTTTATGAACATATTTTGCATTCTCAATTACGTTTGACTGAAAAACGTATTTTGTCCGAAATTACGTTTTTATGAACATATCGCAAACAAGTTCGTTCTCAGCCTAGAGCTGTTCAGGATGCTCAATTACGTTTGGCTGCAAAACGTATTGATTACGTTTTAATAAACATATCGCATACATTCGTTCTCAGCCTATTTTTTGCCATTTATTTACCTCTAGGATTATGTTTGGTTGAAGTGTGCATTGTCTGGGCGGCTGCCTGAACTACAGCGCTGCAGGAAATTAATATGTTCCATAGATATGTTCACATGTTTCTTCATTCATTCATTCATTCATTCATTCATTCAAACAAACTGGTGAAGGCAATCGACGTTCCGACATGGCCACGCCCCCTTTGGGTGGAAAACAAAGCGATTTTGACTATAATGCAAAATTGCGGTCCAAAACAGCACAAAAAGAAAACGATCAGAGATAAATAAGTTACAATTTGACCGACAGACACAATGTTAAGATCCTTTATAACAACTCTGCCAGCTAGATAACGTTAAAGACACTTATAAATGATTAATTTGATCAATCTAAAACCATGTGTGTAGTCTCTCAGCATCAAGCTGGCGAAATGATCCGACCCATTGGCCAGAGATATCATGCCCTGATGTATATATTCACCTCACTGAGTCTCTATGTAAGCTGATTACACGTGAACTAATTGTTTGTTACGATAGCAAACTCCCACTGAATGCAGAGCGCAGCCGGAAGCTTCCTGCTGTCATACAGCCCTTCTTTAGGGGAATTTTTGGGGGCATGGCAAAGGAATAAAACCATGATGTTTGTTTTTTACTTTGTAAACCACAAAACAGCTCAGGACATTGCAGAGTTGAGCTATAACGCTTATTTAGAATGATCGCGCTGTCTTTGAGTAGCCTACTGCCACGAGAGTTCCGTCTAGATGACGTATTGCCGACCTGAGGAAGGGTGACGTCAGACGCACGCCCCTCTACAAACCAATCAATGGCGAGGAATGTCACGTGACGCGAAACGAGCCTATAGCGGCAGCCCTGAGCTACGAAGAGCATAAATCGTTGTGAGATGATCATTGTTGTTTGTGAGAAATGCAACACAATCGTCACTCAGTAAATGTGCACGATGTAGTTTGATGGTTATCACGAATAAGGAGTTGTAGGCGGCCTTTACAGTTAAATAAGCAGGACAACTACAACCATATACCCACTTTGCTTGTTTTTTTACCTCTGCATAACCTTGTGGATTAAATTACTTCTATTTTCTTCAGTATTTTACATTAAATGATCTTTGAAGTAAGATATCATTCACAACTTTTATATATATATATATATATATATATATATATATATATATATATATATATATATATATACATATATATATATATATATCTCACCTGCAAAATATGTTGCCTTTAAAAAAATGTTTTATATTTTATATTTCTGTGGCCAATGTTCTTTGTTGTTTTTATTGTGCAAATAAATTAAATCTAATCAAAAGCATGGTGGTGAATTGTAGGTGTGTTTAAAGGTAAAATTGTACAATCTTCACACTCTCAACATTAGCACCTTTCCAGCAATGTATTCAGTTGGTGTTCTTTACCGCAAGGTTGATTTTCTGATAAATTTGAAGGCCCAATATGGAAAATTAAGCTTTTTGTTTGCTCATTTGTTTTCTTGTGGAAATAGTAAACCAAAAGGTGTGTCCTTCAGAGATTATAATACAGAACCCATATGCATAGGCGTTGTTTAAATATACCTGCATGGATGGATGGACTTATAGATGGATAATGTACTTTATTTATTGCCATAGGGAAAGTGTGGCATTGTAGCAGCAGTTATTGTGGATTGTATCAGGAATGACTTTCTGTAGTGGTCAAATAGCTGAAGGTGATGCTGTCCATCATCTTCAGCAGCTTGTGCATTATCATTCTCTCCACAACCAACTGGGCTTAAACAGGTTAACAAGGATTTGCTCATGAAGTAGAGTCTGCTCTGTCCCTCCATGCAGTTTGTTGTTTAATTAAATGCCCAGGTTTCTGTAGCCCTCCATCAACTCAACCTCTTCTCCCAGAATGGAGATTTAGCCTATCCTCCTGGTCCTCCCAAAATCCATATCAATCTCTCAACCTTGGTTACATTTAAGAGGTGTGTAGCTCCTACCATGCCCGAACACTACTGTCCACCTGTTCCCTGTCCCTGTAAACTGTCCTGTGAACTGCACACAGAACTGACACACCTTGCATCTGCTGAATCATCTGAATATTTAATTAAAATAGGCCCATGTGAAAGTGACAGGTGCTAATTGAGGGATGTGAAATACAAAGGCAGTTTGAACAAAATAGGCTAGAGTCATTGGAAAAACTGTTATAGAGAGATCTTAACCTTGCAGATTAAATCAGGGCGCTGTCAAGGCTTCCTCGCCCAATGCTACACCACAGGTCCAGCGCGATACACACGTGGAATGTCGCTGCCCGTATGAAAAGAACAAGAATAAATCTCTTATCAATACAGGTGAAACTCGAAAAATTAGAATATCGTGCAAAAGTTCATTTATTTCAGTAATTCAACCTAAATGGTGAAACTAATATATTATATAGACTCATTACATCCAAAGTGAGATATTTCAAGCCTTTATTTGTTATAATTGTGATTATTATGGCTTACAGCTTATGAAAACCCCAAATTCAAAATCTCAGAACATTTGAATATTACATAAAATCAATAAAAAAAGGATTTTAAATACAAAAATGTCGGCCCTCTATAAAGTATAATCATGCATATGTACTAAGTACTTGGTTTGGGCCCCCTTTGCACACATTATTGCCTAAATGCGGTGTGGCATGGATGTAAGTAAGTAAGTAAGTAAGCTTTTATTTATATAGCGCCCTTCACAGACCAGGGTCACAAGGCGCTTCACAATGCGCTTCCAAAGGATGCTATCTGTCTGTGGCACTGCTGAGGTGTTATGGAAGCCCAGGTTGCTTTGATAGTGGCCTTCAGCTCCTCTGTATTGTTGGGTCTGGTGTGTATCATCTTCCTCTTGACAATAGTCCATAGTTTCTCTATTGGGTTCAGGTCAGGAGAGTTGTCTGGCCAATCAACACAGTAATACCATGGTCAGTCAACCAGTTACGTGTGGTTTTGGCACTGTGGACAGGTGTCAAGTCTTGCTGGAAAAAGTAATTCAGCATCTCCATAAAGCTTGTCAACAGACAGAAGCATGAAGTGCTCTAAAATCTCCTGGTAGACAGCTGTGGTGACTTTGGACTTGATAACACAGTGGACCAACACCATCAGATGACATGGTGCCTCAAATCATCACTGACTGTTGAAACTTGACAGTGGTCTTCAAGCCCCTTGGATTTTGTGCCCCTCCACTCTTCCTCTAGACTGTGGAACCTTGATTTCCAAATGAAACGCAACATTTAATTTGGATCAGTGATGATTTGAGGTATCATGTCATCTGCTGCTGTTGGTCCACTGTGTTATCAAGTCCAAAGTCACCACTGCCGTCTACCAGAAGATTTTGGAGCACTTCATGCTTCTGTCTGTTGACAAGCTTTATGGAGATGACAATTTCCATTTCCAGCTAGACTTGGCACCTGCCCATGGTACCATAAACCACTGGTAACTGGTTGACTGACCATGCTACTCTGCATGAATGGCCAGACAACTCTCCTGACCTGAACTCAGAAACTATGGACTATTGTCAAGAGGAAGATGATACACACCAGACCCAACAATACAGACGAGCTGAAGGCCACATCAAAGCAACCTGGGCTTCCATAACACCTCAGCAGTGCCACAGGCTGATAGCATCCATGCCACGCCGCATTTAGGCAATAATTCATGCAAAAGGGGCCCAAACCAAGTACTTAGTACATATGCATGATTATACTTTCTAGAGGGCCGACATTGCTGTATTTAAAATCCTTTTTTTATTGATTTTATGTAATATTCTAATTTTCTGAGATTTTGAATTTGGGGTTTTTATAAACTGTAAGCCATAATAATCACAATTATAAAAAATAAAGGCTTCACATATCTCACTTTGTATGTAATGAGTCTGTATAAGATATTATTTTCACCTATAAAGTTGAATTACTGAAATAAATGAACTTTTGCACGATATTCAAATTTCACCTGTATATCATGCCAAGTGTGTGGTGGACAAACCGCCGTCAAGACCACTTACCATTAAGACAGGGGACAATATACTGAGTCAACTGCATATGCAGAAAATAATAAACACTGCCACACCACACCGCAAACACTGATTAAGCACTGTTCATAAGACTGCCTAAAATTCTACCTTTTTAAGGTCAAAATCATGAATAAAGCAATCTTTAAACTACTCCCATTTGAGTAACTGGCCTACTCCTTCCAAATACTTTCAGTTGCAGGATTCACATTCAATATGCACCTAGTTTTATATTATGTGTAGGCTATGCACAATTTATAGCAACATTTGATATCATTAACTAAAAGAAAACAACCAAATCCCTGTCAGGGTAGGCTACAAGATGTGACACACGCACGCACGCACGCACGCACACACACACACACACACACACACACACACACACACACACACACGCATTGTAGAGTACTGCTTTAGTAAGTTCAAGAAGCCTATTCAATGACATTTTAAACTGTACATTTAATTGTTTTATAATTTCATGTATAATCCGCCACATATTTGATCAGAAACTTTAAATTATACAACCACAAAGGCTATAAAACACATTTTTCTTACAGAAATAGTTTCCCTAGAATAGTGGGTAGGCTACAATGAGCCTACATGCTTTAAGGTTTAGGGTAGGCCTATAAAGAATGTGTTCAATTCAAGTTATTTTATTAATTTTTTGGTAGTGCAGCATGTTTCTGTAAGTGGTTCCATTATTCCTAAGGGCCCTTATGATGTTTCTGTGTGGAAACGGGGACGTTTCGGAGGAGGGGAATAATGTAACCTACTTCCTGTTAAGTTTTTTTTTATTATGATGGGGCAGAACGGAAGTGTCAGCCGTGTGAACATGTCTGACTTGTGGTTTTACGGCGGAGGCCCTGAATTGTAAATGGAATGCGCCCTGAATCGGCAGACACTCTGATAGGAGTCCAACGGGTCCACCCAGCCCTAAAAAGGATGATGGGAAATGTAGGATTACATAGCAACGGTGGTAAATACGTCAGCAAACTAACCAAATAGAGATCAGATACTCCCAATTACCGAATATAATGATATTCTGATGTATTTCTCGCTAGATATGTTTTCAAAACATATGTTTATGCACTTACTAGCTGAAGTGTGACGTATTTGTGTCACCATGATAACCCTTGACTTCAAAAATTTGCTCTGGGAAAAAAAACTCGGCGGAGGGTGGAGGGAGGGAGGGAGCGCTCTTGTCAGCTGTGTGTGTGTGTGCTATCTTTGATTGTGTCCAGTTGATCAACAGCTTGGCACGTAGCCTATTTGTGTACCGAACATTTCTTGAGAATTAGCCTATCAGACTTCAGACAGATCATATGAATTCGCAATATCAAGATTATGAAAATAAAGTACATAGGTCTCGCTAGAAATCTTTTTAGCTCAGGGCTGCCGATAGGCTCGTTTAGCATTCCTCGATACTGATTGGTTTGTAGAGGGGCGTGCGTCTGACGTCACCCTATTTTCCCTGCAGCCCTGTGTAGTTCCGTGTCTAGTTTAACGTTATCTAGCTGGCAGAGAAGTTGTAAAGGATCTTAACATTGTGTCTGTCGGTCAAATTGTAACTTATTTACCTCTGATCGTTTTCTTTTTGTGCTGTTTTGGACCGCAATTTTTTGCATTATAGTCAAAATCGCTTTGTTTTCCACCCAAAGGGGGCGTGGCCATGTCGGAACGTCAATTGCCTTCACCAGTTTGTTTGAATGAATGAATGAAGAAACATGTGAACATATCTATGGAACATATTAATTTCCTGCAGCGCTGTAGTTCAGGCAGCCGCCCAGACAATGCACACTTCAACCAAACATAATCCTAGAGGTAAATAAATGGCAAAAAATAGGCTGAGAACGAATGTATGCGATATGTTTATTAAAACGTAATCAATACGTTTTGTAGCCAAACGTAATTGAGCATCCTGAACAGCTCTAGGCTGAGAACGAACTTGTTTGCGATATGTTCATAAAAACGTAATTTCGGACAAAATACGTTTTTCAGTCAAACGTAATTGAGAATGCCGAATATGTTCATAAAAACGTAATCATGGACAAAATACGTAAATGGTCAAACGTAATTGAGAATGCCGAATAGTCCTCTGGGAACGTAATTTGATGAGACAGGGTTGTCATACCACACCCTGTCATTCAGTTGTCAGCGGCTCTGTTACAACCGCACGTTCCCTCTCCCACACACATGCAAGGCTTACAGGCACAGCCAAGAACAGCCAAATGTGGGTATAGTCTCTATGATCAAGTCTTCAGACTTAATAAGTTCACGCAAGTATTTAGACCTACTGATTAAATAACATGTGACTCTGGGGATCGCAGCATTCAAACCTTGTGATTGTGGAAGATCTTCTTTCCCAGTATCAAGTAAAGGGCTTTTTATAGTAAGAGAGAAACATCGGTTAAAGCTTAAACCAGAAGCCTTTTTCTGGCACAATAAAAGTAAAAAAAAAGGAACACTGAACTAACCAAATTACCGTTTTAAGAATTGCTCACTTTATATGTTTTTATCAGCTTCAGAACTGCAGTAAAGGAACCCAAACAATTCTGTTAACATTTTAAGTATTTAATATAGATGCCAAAGCATGTGAGAGAAATAACAACCAAGTCATAGTGGTCTGATGTAACATCGCACAAGATTTACAAAGGCAGCGAATGAGATTTGTAAAAAATATTGGCTGACTCTACAGCAGTCAGATTGAGTTTACTTCCAGCTATTCTCACCAGTTCTCCCTGGTGGGACCCTTGCACCTGTTAGCCTCCTGCCTACCACCACCTCTCTCCCTCTCTCTCCCTGCACACTGGGACCTCCTGCTCCTCCACAGTGCATTGCAGTATACAGCAGGTAGACTGTACCTCTACCTACACAAACAGGTTCCAGATCAGTCATTACATGGACCAGGACTCACCTTTTCAGGAGCTTCCTCCAGTGCCGAGTCCCACTTGAACAAAGCCAGGTACAAAAGCTCCCCAGGAACTGGGATGTTATTTTATCCGCCTTATAACACCTTGTTTTCCAGTCTCACTCCAAGTTTCCACCAAGGGAGAAGACTAATGCTGCTATTCCATCTAAGTGCTGTAGAGCGCTGGCTTTGACTGAGAGAGCACAGGAGAGAGGAGAGGAGAGCGAAAAGACAGAGAGGGCTAGTGTCCTATTACACTCTCCGCTCAAGTCCCCCCCTCCTTCTCCTCCTCACCCCTCCCTTCCCATGATCTCCCTCCCTCCCTCTGTTAACTAGACAGCAAACTTCAACATGCACAGCTTAAAACATGAGAGGTGGAGGGCTAGTGGCTCACAGAGAGAGAGAGTGCAGGCTAAAAGGTCAAATAGCTGTTCCTAAAAATATGCAACATGCCCTCCATGATTTTAATGAAAATTTACTTTATACACAAAGTACAGTTAAGGGTGAAGGGAATATCATTATTTTTGCACGTAGTTTTTTTTGTTAAAAATACGTTTTTGAGAAATATTTTTTTTTTACCTAATGTGAAAGTTAATTTAAAAGGAAGATGATGGTTTTAAGTGTGTTCAAAAGATTTGTCAAGTCTTAACATCAAACATACACTTCATGTTGGCACAATCAAAAAGGTCAGGGGGTCATCAAAGTCATTAGGATAAATGATCTGGGGAACCATGATGATCTGTACCAATAATGTCATGGCAATCCATCCAGTAGTTGTTGAGATATTTCAGTCTGGTCCAAAGTTGTGGGCCAATCAAGAGTCAGATCCCTTACGGATCATTGCCATACCTATAGAGCTACGCAGTTAGCGTGTTGGAACAGTTGAGTTATTCCTTTCTTCTTGGCTGATGCATTCTGTCTTAAAGTTACCATTCAGCTTATTCATATATCCTCCTATGAGCAGTCTAGCCACAGAAGTGATGGATTGCATGATCTGGGGTGACGCAAAGTAATAACAAAGGACATTCTTCATCCGTCGTGGTCAGCCAAAAAAAAAAAGATGTGAATGTGCTTTTGGTGAGAGCAGCACGCTCCGTTTCAAACCAGAAGCACGCAAACCCCTGAAGATATCATGTTCAACTCTTTTGAAAAAATAAAAAAATTAAAATGACTGTTAACACACAATTGCTTTGAAAGGGCTTATTGAGGAAAGCTTGCTCAGCACAGGGAGCTAAATTGCTGTGTAGAGGGCTTAAACCATGCCAAACCTACATAAAAAACAAAATGCTATTCCAGCTACAGATTTGTAGCCTCAACAGTGACACAAACCCTAACCATTGGAGTCAGGAGACTGCTAAGGCTTGGCCCGGGTAACTGAATGCTAAAAGTATTTCCTACCATGTGTTAGCCACTAGCAACATTCATTTGGTTTAGCCGTCCCAGACATAGAACTTATGATCCGTCCAACTTAATGAATGGATGCATTTGTATTTTCTCCTGAGCCATCACATGTAACTTGACTACAGACATAAGCAAGGATGGAAAGGATTTAACACTTTAGAATTAGAGCCTATAATACTAAAATCACAGCTAAGCCATCAAAAGGGAAGGAAGGTGTGTGTGTGTGTGTGTGTGTGTGTGTGTGTGTGTGTGTGTGTGTGTGTGTGTGTGTGTGTGTGTGTGTGTGTGTGTGTGTGTCATGGCACTGATGAAAGTGTCTGACAGACAGAGTAAAATGGGGGAGGTAAAGCGGGGATTCGAAATAATTACCCTTCTTGCCTGACAATGGAGCCTGATTTACGCCTCACCAATTAAAGTGTCACGATGGCCTTCTAGAGCGATGAAGGTTTTTTTTTCATTCGCTCCCCCGTTGCATGCTCATCATTGGTGGAGGTGTGGAAAAAGAATAGAAAGAGGTGAGTGAAAGCGAAAAAGAGACAAGGGCGTACATCTTTTTTACTATACCCCTGACAGAGCCCGCAGTAGTAAATTAACTGAACGAGTTTGAAGAACCAAAGAATGTAACCGGGGATCACCACGCAGGTGTTGCGTTTGACAGGAGACAAGATTAAATGGAACCATGTCTTACAGTTAGTAATCACAAATAATAATAATAATAAAAAAATATATATTTGGAACATTATGTTAAAAGTCTGTTTTAGCAACTTGTGGGATACACAATTCCCATTTGCCAAGGCTTATGGTGTTGTCGGACGGTTGCCTTGCACACAATGCTCCTCTCTCTGGCTTGATCTCTCAGCCGTATCTTTGAACAACCTGTCCCTTGTTAGCACTGCAGATGTTATGCATTTGTCACGCCGACATTAAATGCGCAGGGCCAAGGTCGGGGGTGGCCCTCCTGTGATGCTGGCCGTATAGCCATAGTTCACATGTATGCTCTTGGTAAGATATTATCTAGTCACAACTGAAGCCTACTAATAAACTGTCACCACCGCTGAAGTATTTCACTTTGAAGTTACTGCTCACATGTGGCTACTGTGAAATAGTTTGAGAAACTTGATCAACCTAACATAGGAAACTTGAAAGCTAAACAATTAGAAGAGCTGTCCAAAGTGTCCTTTTGTGGTTTGCATGTTTCCTAGCTTTCAAATGACTTATTCTTAATAATTTCCCAAAATTGGTGAGAACATGATAGCGTTCATTTGAAAGCTTTTGGAGGCTTCAACTCTAAACAATCGATTAATCTGTTTCCTATTGTCCTTATTTACAGATTACTTATGTATACTATACAACTAAACACTTTGGAAACAGGGAATGTTGCAGTTTTTCTGGAAGTTACTAAAGATCCCCAGCAGTCAACTCTTATTAAATGTAGACAAATTCAGACTCAACATGGAAATATTTGTTTTGATTTCATAATTGCTGGACACAACAAGATCTCCTGTACTTCACTCGACAGTGTTAACAGCTATTTTCTGACTGGGATCAATGGACTGTTTAACACTGAGAGGTTATCTCGGGCAGCAATAAAATGCTCCATTTAATCCACAACCCATTAAACTTGCAAAGAGAGCAGACGTAGACATTCCACTTAGTTAAATACAGAAGGAGATCCCAATGAGCTTGTTAACGATGGTGATTATTGAAATATCAAGGAGCATTGTGCTATTATCTAGCCTGATGTGCGGTAACGGATCAGTGTGCCACACATACGTTTTCTAAAAATAATTTTTTTTTCCCTCCATTCAGGGAAGCTGATCTGGTTTTTGCATAATTATTTTCATTCCATCTGTGCAGCCAGTGTGCACTTGTAACTGGTGAAACAGTGAAAGCGAGCAGAAAAAAAAAGAAAAAGGGCGGAGACGTGAAGAATGGGATCGCTAATTAGCCGCGCCAAAGGGCAGATCTGATAAATGCTAAACAGAAATAGGCAGCGTCCTTCACTTTCAACAGCGCCCTCCGAGAGATTAATCGAAAAGGTTTCGCCACCGCTGCAAAAAGAGGTGAGGAATTCTACCAGAGTCACGCTCTGTGTCAAAATAGCTTGAGGGAAATGTCTCCGCACAACTTTCTCGGTGTCTGAAGTCATCAGCTGGAATCCATACATTACTGGTGCAAGTACAGTGCTGTCTATACTGATGGAGTCAGCAGCGCTAAGGTGGCCTCTGCACTGTAATGTGGAGTGACTGGGGCTGAAAATTGAGATGGAGTGTATGGCTTTCTCTGTGAGAGGGGTTATATTTACATAATGGAAGGACGTTGGTGGTGCACTATATATGGCTATGCAGATGAAACAGAAAGTCCAGCACAGAGGGTAGAGATAGAATGGGAAAAGGTTATAGAAAGAAACAATTATTGAACTCATTACTGTGTTAATTAATTTAATGTGTTCCCGCACGCATCTTTGTTCCAACAAATGCTGGATCTTCCAAAGCTAAAACACAACTAGACCCACATGTCAGTCTATTATGGCACCAACAACAGTGGTTCTGAGATCTGGTTTTTACCAGTTTCCACCATATGTAAATATACACAGGGTACAAAACAACAATTGCTTAAACAAAGTAAAAACTCATAGACAAAGAGATGATTGCCCATTCCCACATCAAACAAATGCCAGCTCAACCAACAGTTTTAAATAACATAACCCTGATGGACAAAACCAATCAAACTCAAGATACCAGGTCATTTAGCAAAATTAGATTTTTTTTCGAAGTTAATACATTTAAAATACCTCTAACATATCACATTCATGCAAGAGTTCCTCTTATGGCTGGAAGAAATACCAAAATGCAGGGAAAGACCCAATTGCTTTCCATCTCCTTCAGTCCCACCTGGTATGACATTGCCAATACTTGGAGCACAGAACAACAAACATGATAAATAGCCTCCCAATGAGAACCTCGTACATTTGATTTACTACGAGTTAGCTATTTGTGTTGAACTCAACATCTTAATCAAATAATGCTAGGAGTGGGGGGTTGGGGGGGGGGGGGGGGGGACTGCACTTCGGGCAAGTGGCCTTCACCTTGATCACCACACCAACATAAAATCTCCCTAGTGATTGTAAAAAAGTAATTTCAGGATTAAGGTTAATATGCACACACTGATCTCGTGATCTACAGCATATTCCTGTTGTATCATGTTGTCATGGCTGATTTCCTACTAGGTTTTTTGGAACTAATGGAATCTGGTCATGATTTAGTTGTATCCTACTTCGTGCTGCCTCTTGTGTTTAGCTTCTGTAGTTGCATGCTACCGAGCACCACAGTATGATGGCATTTAACATTTGATAATAGATCTTAATACATTTAATAGAGAACGCCATATACAAGTTTAAAAGTCTGCCTATAATAGACTTAATAAATGTCCACGTAAAACATCCACTGTTACTAGAAGTCGGTCAAGGTTTTCAGCAGCAGGCCTCATGTTGGATTTATATGTTTACCGGTTTCTGAACAATTTTCCAGATATTAAAAATGTCTGAAGCCGGACAGAGCAGTGTTCTGTGAAGGTCATTTCAGTATTTTTCTGCCTGCTTCTGATTACTGACACAGACATTGAACGGCTTTAAATCATACTTATCTCTCTTAAGGGATCAGCTAGATTACTTCCAAAAACATTACATCCAACCTTAAGCTTTCCCCCTTAAGTAGATTCCAAGTTAGAAAGAAATGTTTGACAATAAACACATGTGCCTTTTTCATGTATGCATCACATTATAGAAAATCTAGTCGTACATCATTTTATACTAATTTCGCGGTGGTTCAGTCTGACATATTTGATACTTCAAATGTTTTATGGGCAACTCATCCAAAGACGTGGATCCCCTTAATATTTTTTTCCCTTCTATTCTATTTCCACAATGTGAAGAGTTGGTGATCAATGTAAAAATAAGCAATATGAGGTGGCTAAATTGCACCCTAGTTCCATGGAACAACATGTGTTAAAAAAATTGATTTAAAAGGGCTGACCAACATTCAAGTGAGTATCACAATAACAGGCCTTGGTTTCAGGGACTTTCAGAAAACAGTGTGAAGGACAAGACTAGTGGTTATGTCGATGTTTGGCTCTTAAGTGTGGATGTAGCTAATCACTGTGGGATTAGACACGATGAGAAAATTGGCCCTGGAGACTCTTGAGTTTGGATCCAGTTTTTGGATATGGGCGAGTGACAGCTGCTGGGAGGAGAGTCCTGGAAGCAGATTCACAATACTGGAGAGGGTTTTAGGAATGATAGGTATGGGAGAGTAGTCGAGAGCCGGACTGTACTGTTAGAGATGCCATGCTGGAAAAGGCAGCAACGCCCACAGAGATTGGGTATTTGGAAGGCTGACAGGGTTGGATACCATTCAGATGGTTGAGTATCTGATGCTAGCTACTGAGGTTGGGTGCCTAGGGTGAAACACTGCAGGAGAATAGGGTAAAACTTTTTTTTTTTTTTTTACTTATAGATATCATCCTGAAACTTTGCCAGTTGATAACTTACAGTAAAACAATACATTTTTGTATCAGCCATTTTGCATAAATAAACACCTAAAAACCTATTGTTACACGTTGGACCATTAATTTATACTTGAAGACATGAAGCAAAAAAGCAAAAGTCTCAAAATTAAACCGTGACATTTTATTTTTAGGTTTTTGCTGGCCATGTCTTGCCATAAAGGAAAAGACACCAGTGACGCCTCATTGGAAGCTGGGAAGAATTTTGTAGAGTGTAATGGAAACGAAGGCCGGGGGAATATAGAATAAAGGGTCATATTGCTAGCTGGCTGAGAAAGACAGCGTTGTCAACGACTGTCACTTGAAAGAGGCTTGTTCCTGCCAGGTTACCTTGGAAGACAGAAATTTGCTTTGAGGTCATACTGCATACATTGCAGCAGCAAGTCTTTGGAGAGGAATTTTTGACGTTTCAAAATAACTACTTTGGGACCTCTTTCAAGGGGAGAGTGTGGACTTGGTGATTTTGAAGAGGATAGGGAGATCGGCCCCGACTGGTGCAATTAAATGGATGTCAACACATATTATGGTAGAAAAAAAAACTAGGAAAGAGGAGGTGGCATTCTGGTCAAAGAAGAATGGGGCATATTGTAAGCTACATTTCTGTTATTTGTGTTCTTAAAATTGAGCACAGGTGAGCTGGCAAGTGTTCTCTCGTAATGAAAGACAAAGATGAATGTGCACTCCTTTTCATTTCAAATATAAAACAGGTGACAAAATGCATTAGCGTCCGCCTGAGAAATAGATCTCGCCTCGACGCATACCAGAGTGCATTGAATTGAACTGAATTAACTTGCAAAACAGTGGGACCAGGCAATGCTTCACAAGATTGAGAGAGACATTTGGAGTTTTATGTCTAAGATAATAGAATAGTCACAATGGTTAATGCCTGGGGTTCAGTCTAAAGGCAAAAGGGAGGGGAAAAGCAATGCGGTGCTTTGAAAAATATGGATAATTATAAACTGGCTCCTGCAGGTTATGCGTGCAACTCTTACACACCACAATTCTTTCTGTTTACTCATAAATGTCATCTTACATAGCATCTTTTAAAAAGGCACCAAGAGGCTTAACCAACTACAGAGTGATTCAGGTATTTAAAGAGGCAGGGTGTGCTAAATGTGACGTAATCCCCATAATAAAAGATTGATTAAACATGTGTATCTGGCAGAATTCTTTTGTCTGTTTTTGTACGTGTGTGTAAGTGCGAGTTTGCATTATATCACTTAATCTCTGAACTCTTAACCTTTCCATGCTCCTCATTGTGAAAGAGTGCTATTCAAAGTGCAAACACAAAGCCACTCAGCAGATGCTATCAGCTAAATAAGTTATTTTAATGGTGAGCATGCCAGAGAGACAAAGACAGACTTGAAGATAGGGCGGTTGATAAGACGATATGTTATGCTGTAGACAATACTTTTGCCCGTCCTGCTACATTCTCACCCGACATCATCGATACAAAGGGGGCATATCATCTACAGCTCATTAACTTGCCATGCCCGTTCCCATATTGTTACTGTGCCTTCTGCCGTGCTTTATTCAATTTCACCCCCCATTTACCCGAATTGTCACTGTGTCCATTCTCTTTTTTTCCCCCCATGAAAATACTGTCAGACATGTATCCTACAACCACACATTGATAGGGATGTAAAACATGTCCCCCTTCTGTCGTGAATTCAAGCAAAATTCCAAGTAGAAAAACCACAACATTTAATAAACTAAATAATTATATGAATCTTATCAAACTAATATGTAAGTAACCGTTTGACCCCTTTGAAAAATAATGCTTCTTAACTAAATCAACTCGTAGGTAAAGTCTTTTGGCTTCTCAGTTTATTTTCCTCTCTCTCGTACTGGGAACATGTTGGTTTAACCTCTGGTTAAACTCTCTCTGATCAGCCATGTGGCTAATTTAGCCGGTGAATGCAAACTTGGATAAGATCTTCACAGTGATTACTTTGACGGTAAACACCCGTTAATAAGTGATTGATACCGATGAGAGACGACATATCAATTGGAGACAATCCTCAAAAGGAAGTGCAAAAGCCTGTTGCAACAAGCGCATTCCACCCCATCCCCCATTCATCATAATTTACATGACTGGAATGACTAGTTTAGGATTGAGACGGAGATAAAAGTCTGCTCGAGGGGAGGACTGATGTTTGCGTTATCTCCTTCATCTGAAGTCATGTAATTTGACTGTCGGTGTGGATCAGTGCGGCGACTTCAGATCTCCATGCAAACCCCTCCGCAGGAATTTCAATCAGGTGAAGAGGGGGGGGTGTTCTCCGGTGGGATTTTTTTTTTTTCATCTCAGAGCAACAAGGTCACTCAATAGTTGCCATCGTGTTCTATGCGGTTTTGAGGCGATATATATTCTGCGCTCCTTGCTTTAAGCAGATCACGTCAGTATCGATTCTGAGTCACTAGTGTCCGATTGAGCCTTCATTTAAGGTCAGGGGGTCACCTGTCTACCCTGCTCCTGATGTCAATCACAGGTTGACCTCTCTGACCGGGGTTGAGAAATGGAGAAGAGGCAGATTTTCTGCTGTCGCCGCAACTCCTTGCACAAGTCAAAACAGAGTGACCGTTTAATGGCAGGAATGGTTTTAATCAAAAGCACTGAGAAGGTTCAAAGGAGAGTGAAGAGGCTAAGAAGTGCTTGGTCAGTTCCACAAGCAGTAATTACAAGGAACTTTAAAAGAGTACTCCGCTGCCATTGTCTGAGTCTTGGTGGACACAATTCTAATTACTCTTTTAAATTATATTCATTCTTCTTCCTTGTCACAACTTGGCAATGGTGGAGGACATATTCAGATGTTTTACTTAAGTAAAAGTGGTAATATCACAGCACAAAGTACAAAAATATCAGCTAGAAAAAAAATTATGCTGGCTTAAACTCTATGATCAGAATTTTACAATAACAAAACTACCAATGTCATGTTCACAGACACCATGAAAATATCAGCAACTACAATTTACCTGCAGTTTTTATATTTAGCTGAACCAATATCTCTACTCAGTGACATAACAATAAAACTGCATAATGTCACCCAGTCCATAAAATAACATTAAGCCTTTATTTAGCCATTTAGTATTAGCTACAAGGACAATTTTTTAACCGTATAGGGTCTTTTTGGGTGGGAATAGATTTGAGGTCAAAACCTCATTGTGTTAACCAATATTTTCAACTAAATTAAGTATTTTCATATGACTTCTGTAACTCTTTAAGCCTGCTTAAGAGTGCATGAGAACCTCTGTTCAGTGTGACATTATTACATATAGCCAAACATGATGTATTGTCAAAGAGTGTTTAAGCTAAAGGAAGCTATAGCGTCATCCGTCTTAAACAATGTAAACACTTGATGTACCCTAAAGGTTACTTTTCATGATCATTTCAAACACCCATGGACAGCTAAATGGGGCACTTTGCAACAATAATGGCATTGTTTGAAGTGTAAAGATAGATGGATACTGGCCAAAATAAACCCCTTGATGTATGCATCTAAACATATCATGTCAAGATTCCTTTTTTTCAAAGTTCAAAGGTGAGTACTCTCCGCTAAAACACACCAAAGGATATACAACCTCATTAAGCTGAGAGCCGGGGGAAGCGTTCTAGAAGCACATGGCTCAACTGCCATCAATTTATATACATCAGCGGATTGTTCGGGATTCACGGAAGCCGCGGCCCCCCCATACACACGCTAACCTGCATTATGAACAGATGTGCCAGGAGCCGGAGCCCACTGATCCAGCGACGCATGACGAATGGCTGAATTTCACCAAAGGCCAAGGGTCAAGTCGTATCCCTTACCCGACCCTGGCATTAAACACAGATGCATGATGTCAGTTCCCATGTGTCGGCAAAGGGGACGGCAAAAGGTAACTAGAAAAAAATCCTTTGACACACCTCAGACTTCCCCACGGAGCTGCAATCCCCGCAAACCACTCACCATGAACCGTGAACCCTTCAGTTTCCCAGATACCCACCTCAAATTATCCAGTCCCCCAGAGGAGCCGCATAGCTTTCTTCCCTTCACCTTCACCCACCGTTCCCCTCTCTGCAACCAGCCCCCAGACGCCCGCCAAAGTCAGTCACCTGTGGAAGGAAGCACATAGTACAAGGAGAGGTTCAAATCATGTCTCATCGTGTAGGTCATGGTTTCAGTCTGTCCTGGCCTTGTAACTCCATGGTGCGTACCAGCTCTTTTTTCGACTTTTTATTTGAACACTACACAGGTCCACCACTTAATGAATGTGATCCTTAGAAAAAATACCACCCCAGTCTTGCCCTTCTACTGAAACCTTTGCCAGAAATATATCCACAGTTGACCTATTTAACAGTGAAATAGAGGGACTTATCCAATATAATATTGCGTGCTAAAGACGAGTGAAAGACAATTTTGGATTTAGCAGATGTTGAATTCAACAATGTTTTATCTGTATGATTACTGGATGAACGCTGATCTCATACAGCTGTTTTTACATTGACTACACAGGGAGGCTCCTCTATAAACACACTGTGTTGCCAGAGATACTGTCCAAAAGTGTTGGCTTGTTTTCCACTGCAAAATAACATGGTTCTGCTTTTGTCTACATTAGTGTTTCATATGTATACCAGCAATCTGACAACAATAAGTGTGTGTGTGTCCAGTTTGAGAAGATAATTATGTTTACTTTTTTTTTTTGGATTCACATTAACAACGTCAGTTACAGGCTTCCAACCTCAAAATGTATTAACACTTGAAAGAAAAGGTTAATTTATCAGATTAGAGTGCCTATGGCAGCGACAGAGAGGGTATATTGGCCCCGTGTCACCCATCGCTTATTAATTGGGGCTTGTGTAAACTTCCTGCTGTTTTATATGCTTCCTAAGGTGAGGGGTCACCCAACGAGCATGACCAATCGCAAGATAAATCAACATCTGAAAGCATTTTTATCATCTGCATACTAGAATTCGATTATCTTTAATCCATTGTAAAGAGCCCCCAATTGGCCCTGTTGTTACTCACGTTGATGGATGATGTTTTTAACAGCAAGCTTACATTACAGTCTGCAGACACTGCATTAGCCGAAAGTGCTGAAACGGAAAAACTGGCCTTGCGTTACATCACACATTATTTCAGAATAATTTGTAGGCCACTTTGTGCATTACGTTTTGTTATTTGGAGGTGGTGAGAATAACATTCGCTTGAGAAACTGGTTCAAAGTGTGTTAATTGTGTAAAAAAGCTACTGTCTAAACATGTCCATAAGGTCACATGTTGTCTTTTCATCTCGTTTCTTTGCCTCCAGGGTGCCAAACAAATCTATTAATGCAGTTTTAGCATGTGATTGTTTTTGGCCTGACTGAAATATCCCAATAAATGTTGGATTGCTCTTAGTCTGGACCTTGGCTAAAAACTTATGAATAGGCTAGTAGCAACTGACAGCATCGCAGTAAATACATTTGTCTCATCTGATTAGATTCTAGAAATGCTCTGCTAGAAAACATTCTCTCAGATTTTTGTTCTTTCTTTAATAAAGCTGGACTGACTATAATAAGCACCATTAACATTATAAGTTTAAATTGCACTGAATGAAGTCATGCAGGTGGCTGACATGGTTTATTATTGTCGCTATATGCTTCAGTAACCTTTATTTATTCGTGCTTACATATACATCTTGGAGACCCTTAAGACCAAACCAATCAAACCTTGATTGACACACTGATTGAGGCTCAGACAGTTAAATCAATAAGCCTAGGAGAGGATTAGCAGAAAGACGATGTCACCTGAATAACTGCTGCCCCTTAATTATTGCTACTGCTTTGCTTGCTGGAGCTAGGCAGTGCTTTTAAATAACCCTCTTAAATGTTAAAGGAAAGCTGAAACATTGCAATGTCCATTTTCTCTCTATCAGTTTATATAAGAAAAAAAAATCAGTTTCCATAAAAGGTATTTTGTGGTGCCTTTAGAAAAAAGTCACATAGCCCGCAATCTTTCAATAAAGTTCAACAATAAGATCTGAAGTCTCATTTTGACTTCTAACTACTTTTTCCATTACAGCCAAGGATAGACGTTTCCTCTCCCAGAGTGGTGTGGAGGTTATACAGTATTTTTACCATCCGACTATTACTGTGTGAAATACATTTTTTCCACTTTTCCGATCAGTTCTGATTTGAATCACTCATACCGCTTAGTCTAATGTCTACTAAGCCTGAAACTGAGGGAAGACTTTACTTTAGGAGGAAGATATGGCCACGACTGCATTCCTATATGGGGGCTGCTGCTGCTGTGTCCAAGGTTGGAGTCATTACGGCAAGTAATCAGGCCACAAGGATGGCAAACATATGTGAACAAGAGGCCACGAATAAGGTATCATTTGGAACTTGGAGGATATTCAAAAATGTCAAAAACAAACAAACACAGCCGTACGCCCATCATATATCAACTGTCAGTTTTTAATTTCAGAACCGATCGTTGCCTGCCAGCAGAATACAAATCGCTACAGTATGGAAATACAGTCATGAGTCCCCATAGTGACCGGCCCCTCCCCCTACTCTAATTCACTTTGAGTTGTTTGTCGTTTTGTCTGCAACACAACAATTCAATTACAATGGGGTTTGTGACCTGCCACTCCCCATTTTCTTGATTACTTGGGTCGACCCCTGAAAAGACTTCAGGTCCGGATCAATAATCAAACCCAGTGCACGTCTATACAGACCCAAAGAAACGCCCCGGCAGACCCCCACAGAGTTGGTCAGACTTAAAAATGAAGAGGAGGGAAGCAGCGAAGGGGCCATATAGAGCCAAGATATTTAATTACTTTGACCCTGTGAGTGCCATGGGACTGTAGATGAATAGTGCTAATTAGCTGAGTGGACAGTCAGGAACTCTCGCAGGTAATTTCGTTGCAAGTCGATTGATTAGTTCAGAATTAACCTGTGGACTCCTTTTCCCAGGGGACCATGGAGCGGACATGCTCGTCTCAATTGTAGATTGGGTTGGATGTCCATCTGCCACAAGTGGGACCATCACTCTACCAGGAAAGTGGCCATTCTGCTGTAGCTACGTATTCGCGAACAAAATGACAGGCACCGTGACTTCAACGCATGTACCCAGCAACCTCAAATAGTACAGATTTTAAGTATACAGAGTGAAGATGAAATTATTACTCAATGAACTACTTCATAGACTAAAACAAATCTGAAAGTCAACTTTTTCTACCTAATAGCTTTCATGATAGAATGACTCAACAAAAGACAAGGGCATGGAAAGCAATCGCAGTCACCCAGATTCACTCTTAAGACACTTTGCCCACAAGCATATCTGTGGAGAGCAATACAACGAACAGCAGCTTAACGGCTTACTGTCATTTGCCAAACACGCAAATACCAACAGAATGGAACTAAGAGATTTGCAAGTAGAAGCAGTCCGGAGATACAACAGAACAGTACAATACAAATCGTGTCTTTTTATGAAGTAGCAATGTCAAATTATGAAATTGATCGTAGAAATATATATGGAGATGACTTAGTATAGGCCAAGACCTGCACAATCAATCTACATACAGTAAGAAGCTTTATTGACAGAAGTATTGATCACATGTTCTGGATACACACGGCATTGGCATACTAAGCCAGCAATGCACAGTACTGAAAAAGAATATAAATTAACTTTCTGTATGAGGTCAATTCTGAAGACCGCTGACAGGCCGTTACATTTATGTTAATTAGTAAGTCAGCTGACATAAGCAGTTCAGATTTTTGTTTGATTATGTGGAAAGTGTTTGTGACTAATGAAGCACAGAAGAGCGGCCTATGCTGGATTTCATGTGTTATGGGATCACCAGAATCTTTAAAACATGCCAAGTGTCTTTGTTCACATCCAGCACCGCAACGAGACAAGGATTTTTTCTGGGTAATGTTGGCTGGATGGATTGAGTGGGAAAGCAGACGACAGCACTGGAGGAATGCGGTCAAATATGCTGGGATTTTGAAAGGCGTGCCCACAAGCTATATGCATACCTCAGCTCATTAAACAGCTATTATAGATTCTCCTTCCGGATGAAAAGATCACACCTGTGATTCACACTTGCTGTGAATCTTAACTTAGAAAAGTCGGTAGATCTGGAAAAAGGCGACGTATGAGTTAGAATTATAAACAAAAATTGGCAATCAACATTCAACCCCTCATATCAGAGGGGAGCCCGCTGTCTGAATTCCACACTGAACGCATCTGCTAAGCCACTTTACGTCACCATCCACATCTGTTCCTTCAAATTGGACTGCTGTAAAATGCCACTGCAGGCCTATATATGTTTTTTTTTATCATTTGTTTCTCATAAACATGTTTCCTTTGAGTAGGGAAACAAAGCCTTTCCTAAGAGTTAATTGGGTCGACGCAGGGGGTGGAAGCAATCAATGACATGTTTTAACACTACAAGGTCAAGGAGGGGACAAGGACATTGACCAGGAAAAAGTTTATTATACCCCAATAGTGTAATCCAGATGATATACAAAGCTGGTGGAAGAATGAGAGCGTAAGTAAAGTGTGAGTTAACGGTTTGTATACGACTCCCAGGGGCCCTGTATACTTCTTCACAGTCAGTTTGACACCAACCACATAATGGGGCAGGCAGGCGGCCTCTGGCGAGTTAAGTCCTCACAAAAACACACACCAGGCAAGCGCATCACATTTCACAGTGCTCTCCCCGAAACAAACACTGCTATTCCCCGATCCCGACACTTTGTTTCCTGATGGTGTTTATGCAAAAAGCAAGATGGCTGCAGTTAAAACAAAGACAGCAGGCCACTGAGCCTCAGAGTCACTTAATGATGCATTCTTCTGTAAACAGGGAAATGTGCCAGAGAGAGAGCGAGAGCGCGTGCGAGAGAGAGAGAGAGCCGAGTCGAGTTGATTCATTTGAAGTGAAGTGTTTGAGTCTCAGCCACCTGCTGCTGCTGTATCTCTTTCCATTGATCACAGAGGTTCAACAGAAGCGAGGCTGAGTATCAACAAACATTTACTTTTTTCAGAAGAGGAAATCAAATGTTTCACGTGTTTACACGATGGATAACCACCCACGAGTCCCTTAGACGTTTACTCATCACTCATACGGGCAGGATCTGGTTCCACGGAGTCCCGCCAGGGTCTATCTTTGGCCCACGGTTAGTTTCAGAAATCACTGTGAGGATAAGTTTGCAAATTTGCAGTGCTATATTAGGAAGAATAACATGATGGCTTTCCTGCAGCCCACAATCCGCCCACTATGCTCCAAGGAAACTTTATATGGGAGTTTGTATCAAAAGCATACCTGCTAATGTGGCCACACCGGGCTAACATGCAAGAAATTATTACAGGGAATAAAGGCTTTTTGGTTATGTGATGCAGGGTGGTAAAAAAAATAAGCTCTGAACCACATTGAGTTGTGACATATTGCTAGAAAACCATGTATGCATGACATGAGATTTGACTTAATTGAGCGAACATTTATTATAAGGGCAACCCATGACAATGTGCCTTGGTTTACAAGATTTTTTTTCTGTAAAAATAGTCTGTCAATCCTTTTTGTCTTCAGGAACTGACAAGGCAAAGATCTATGTGGAGACCATGAAATGGAATATGCCATTAGTCACAGCTACCATCTCCTGCAACGGTGACGAGTTTATATGTGAATTTACTGCCTTCTTGGCCTTCTGCCAATATGGTACATTACTATGTACTGCAAGAAGGAAAGAGAGGACCCTTCCACATTTGTTCTGTGATCTAGTGAATACTAGTGTAGTCTGTTTTGAAGCAACATTAATAGATTTTTGGTCACTTGGATTGGGACAACGGAACACATGATTAACAAAAACTGACATGCTGTAAGGTTGTGGCTAACTTGTTAGCAAAAGGTTTACTATTTAAACATCCAGTGGATTTGAGCCAATATTTGCATTAATTTGGACTTTTTCTGGCTCCTAATAAATGTAAATCCTGCCACGAAAGCGAATAAACATATTTCCTAAATCCTGAACTTTATTATAAAAAAGTATTTATTGGTGCAGCTTTAAAACTATCCTCTCATAAATATCATTTATATTGGCCCCTTTTGAGGCTTTCTGGATGAGCAGGTTCGATCCTCGGAATGGAAAAGATCTTAAGAGTCTTTGAGACAAGACACCTGCATACTATCCTTAAGATCCTCATCCCCACACAGCAGCACATCAATCACTCAGTTCCATGGGACTGACTGAGGCTTCCCTTGAGAGTGCCCCGACTGTTACAGGACCGGCAAAATCGAATTAGGGACCCATAGTGTGATGAAACAAAGCATACCACAACTCCCATGTGAATCCTGCACCTCCTCATAACAATGTCAGATAAGAGTATGCAAGGGTAACGGCAATTACCCTCTCTCCCATGGCCTGCCAACTTTCCTGCTCCCATCACCTTATCAAATGCTCAGTTATGCCCAACAAACCAACTTGGTGGGAAAGCTGAGATGTGTACCAGAACTAGGGATGGCTTTGATAGCTGTATTGGCTTTGCTTTAAACAATGTAAATGCTGACTTGAATCGGGACTCCAAATGTATCAGACAATAACAACCCACACAACATTGTTCTCCTGTTTTAATTCATTTCCCCCCTGACAGTCTCCCAGCTGTTGTGATGTTTTTGTATGAAATAATGTGTTGATTCCTGGAAGCCTGAGAGAAAAGGTGGCTGTTTTGAGCAGACCTCCTGCTATCATGCTGTGTAATTATAGCTCTCAAACACAGCGAGGCAACCCACTCCCAAATCCCACCTCTGTCCATCCATCTTTCTATTCATCCAGCTAACCCCTCTGCTGGCAATGTCTCTCCTTTATGCACCACTATTATTATACACACCACATTAGCCACTTTAGAATAACAGTGCTGCAAAAAATACTGACCAGTACTGAACCCGCTTAGAGTTGTGGTTTCAGATACATATCTGCTAAATAAATCCATAGGAGTTGTAAAATTGTAACCTAACGATTTAAAAGGTGGAGTCAGTGATTCTGGAGAAAGCTTGCTATCAAAGTAACTTTATTGCATCAGTGAATATCTCCTCACGATCCACTACCTGTTCTTACTCTGTGTGCGTAGACGTTTGCTCAAAATCTGGTGTTAATACATAGGCTCTGTAAACTGGTAAGTAAACAAACAATATGTGAATGTAGCGAGGGCAATAGGGGGAGACTTGATGGGAGAACCGACAACGCCACCAGGGGAATGACACCTCTGGAAATACAGTATAATATGGGATGTTACTTTTGTGTTAAATATTATTAACAATGCTGATAAGGCAAGCAGATTCAGAGCGAAACAACGCTAAGGTAAACCAACGCTAAAGGAAAAGAGCAGCAAGTGAACCTACAAAATTCAAGAAAAAGGAATTAACCGGGTTCACAATTCTGCATACTGACAATATTTGGCGTGGCCTACTACTCACCACCACGGGTTTGAGGTAATGAGTCTAAAGTCACTATCACAGGAGGGGTGAGGGGTGAGGGGGTTATCCTAAAGCTAAAACAAACATTCAAATGAATGGGCAGTTGTATAAAAGTGCATTTTGTTTACCTGTTAAAATGCAGCAGAGACAGGTGCCATACTAAGGCACAATGGCACACAGCTGCATTGAACAAGGGCCTTGATTAGGGGAATGGACCATTTTCGGGCTGCATTCAAGAGCACTATGTTTTTTTTGGTTTTGAAGACTCCAATTCCAGACCATGCAGGGTGGTGTCAGATAAGCTGGTATTAGTGATGCTCGAAAACTGCTAAATCATCCACTCAAGTCACTGTCATGAGGTCACCCTGTCCGCGGCTGCAGCTCATAAATCACTGCCTAGCATGCAGTCAGTCTCACATCTGGAGGTTCTGAGTCACAGCTTTCAATCTGTGTTTTCTTCATATTTGGTTTGATACTGACTGTATGTGAAAAAAACTACATTTTCCAAAAAGAACAAAAGGATGTGTCAAGGGGATCTTCAAAGCAAACTATCTGTATGGACTGTAGCTGATATTTGCCAAAGGAATGTTTTCAGTGGTGTGGCCGGACAGTTTGATGCCTGAGATCGAGAAAACTGAATTATTTCCCCATAATATCCGGGGAGAAAACGCCAAGTTATACCGCAAGTCATGTGAGTGGCAGACAAGGGGAAAATCCATTGGATCTTTCAGTGATTATATTATGGCAGGTTGCCTTGCACACACACTCTATAAACCACATGGATAAGGCATTAAGTTGTTTAATTTGGTGCAGAAAAGGGCATATACGTGACACTTTGTGATGTGTTATTGGTCCTTCTTTGCCAGCATGCTGAGAATTGAAGCATAAAAAATATGTCTGACAGCTGTGGGGGAAAACATATGTAGCTGATAAGCTTCAGTTAAACCAACTGAGTTTTCAGCTGGGGATGATCACAAAATATATCTACCAGGAAAGAAACATTCCAGTCTTGACAAGAGTCAGTTTTAATTAAGCTGCCGTTTTCAAGAAAGGAACAATTAAAAATAGAAATGCCACGTCGTGTAATATGTTTTTGTCTTGTAATAGCGTACCAGTACCACTTGTGTCATCATTAACATAAATATATTATTATAAATGCAATGTGTGCAACGTATAGACAGGACAGAGAGTAAGAGAAGAGTGTTACTGCTAATCCATGGTTTACTATTAGTTGAGTGCAGTTTTCCCTTTGGACACATTTTATCCTCACAACATCTGAGCAAATCAATAACAAATGGCAAAAGCATGACTGATAACATGTGAGAAATTTGGAAATGCTGCCACCTAGTGAGCATGTTCAGCTGATCATGTATAATATGTTCACATGAATACAGATGTTTGGTGCAAACCTAAATTACAAATGAATTGTTTCGTTGATCTTTTTTTTAAAACCATTATCAACTGTGTGTACAGTTACATTCAGGCATGTAATAATTAGAAACATGCATTTATAATGGCCATTTCATTGTGTTTTTAAGGTAAGAAATAAGTTGATTATATGTTTTATTGCTCATTATATTATATTTTGAGGTCCATGCTTTTCAGTCAAATATCTTTCAGATACTTTAGAAAGGATGTTACTTTTTCACAAATATTTTTTGACAGTACAACAGCAGGGGCATGACACAAACACATACAGTGAAGTTTGAATATACGGTAATCCTTTGTGTTCAGCTTCAATGGCAGCTTGCAGCAGCAAACCACTCATTATCTGCAGTGACTGCCATTGCTGCTCAGTCAATTAGATCTTAATTTTTCAGTCAGAACTGGTTATCTTGCTAGGTACTATAGATACCTATACTATTAGAGATACCATAGTTAGAATTACACATTAGACACATAGGGAAAAGGTACAAGAACATGTTTGGCAAGTTATGTGGAAAATATCATAGTAAAATAAATATATAAACAGAACAGAAAGTTTCAGATGGCTGCAGTTAAGTCAACAGCCACTTGGTGCTGCTCTTTCAACATGCCTCAAGCTGCTGCTGATTGCATGTTAAATGAAGGGATAATGCACGGCTAAATGAATAACATATACATTTTTTATCACGTCTAGTGATAAGTCAATATCCCAGATAAAAGCTTAATTTACTTCTTATTAAATCTATACCTCAATCAGAGAGGGGGAGATGCAGATATAGAGAAGCAGTGCAGTTAGTAATCTAAACACGTTAAGACAATTAAAATGGGAATGCTGCAAGAGGGGCTGCAAATCAGTAATAGGAAAATGTCTCCTATATATCAGTGGTATAATCAGTGCTATATCAAATGGCTGGCTTAGAACTAGCCTTGATTTAAATTCATGAAACAAGGCAAACAAATTAATAATGTTGGAAACACAATTTTGAGTATACATTTTGTGACAGAAGATTCAAGGACTTTTCTTGTTCCAATTACCAAAAGTGGATTACGATTCCGGCAAAAAGAAATATGAGATGCAATCTGGGAATTGTCACATTACAAATGGAACACAGAGGTTTTAATGGAACTCGCTAGTGGCTGTCCGACTTGATACCGAGAACAAAATCCCGGCTTCTTTTCCGCTGTGTCGAGTAGTGCCCAGAAACGTCCCAAAACTCATCATCATCATTGTTAGAGCGGGGCAGGGAGCGAAGGGCTTATCCTCTCCGTCTTGAAAGTAAATTCCACTACTACAGTCGTCACCTCGTCATCAATCAGCCCTCCCCCCCCCCCCCCCCCCCCCCTCTGAGTCAGCACCGGTCGCTTGGGCATCGGGCTGAATGCTGATGTGCTGAGAAAGAGAATGAAAATCACGCAAAAGGAAATCCTTTACATCCTATACAATCATATATCATAAACGTTTCAGAAATGAGATGTTTTGCGGCAAGCATGCAGCAGGAAATGAAAAACACTGAGTGACCAACATGTCCAAGGCTGGATAAAAGCTTGAATTGAACCAATATAATGAAAGGTAAGAAAATGTAAAGCTATGGCGCGTAACTTTTTCCATATAAATGAATGTTGGTTACAGTCAAGCCATCGCCAAATAAGTTGACACAACGTTGAT